>NW_017306720.1:743512-751028 GCF_000935625.1 Nanorana parkeri | reverse complement strand
AAGTACGGTGGGGAGTAGCTGCCAAGTGAAGGAGAGTATTTCAGCAAAATGTGCTGAATTGTTTAATTTTTTTAATTGATATTTTTTTTTTTTAAGCTGGAGTTCATTTATAACTTTCTAGAATCTAATTTAAAACACGTTTTTATTTTTTGTCAGGTAAATATTAAATGTTGTGTATAAAGTTTTGTATTCTCCTTTTTAATCAGCAGGCGGTGTTTCAGGACCCTTTTTACATATTTTCCGGTTTCCATACTACCGGCTGAAAACAACTGTTATTTAGATAGTTCAATGGCACAGGCTGAAATGTACACACACAAGTTAAAGCCCAATTCCACGATCAATTCACTTGCTGAACCCCATACTATTCACACTAGACATATAGTTTGCAAAATATTTGCTTCTCTGCCCATAAAAACCATTACCAATTAGCTACTGATATTTTAGCTCCCCAGGGTGCCAGGAGGAGGTTTGAGTCTGCAGCTCCGAGTCTTTTCCTGAAACCACATATCCCATGATTCCTAAGAACATTAGTGTAGATTGTGGGCGGTTCAGTGGGTGGTGACTTGGCGGAAGTTCTCTGTTATTTGTTCACTGGCCACAGGTCATAGCTGCAGGATCATCGGTAAAGCCCAACAGCAGTGTGGCTAACGTAATAACGTCATCTCTGTAGTCTCTGGAACTACAGGGGGAGGTGTACAATTGAAATGGGAAATGAACGGAAATGAGTGTGTGATGTTGACTATCGCACAGCCAGAAGGAAACATTACATGAATAGCCCGGTGGATTATTTGGCTTTGGATTGCTGCAATTGTTGCAGGAGATGGAAGACAGGAGAGCGTCATGGCAGAATGTCTGAAGTTTCTCATTCATCCAGGTCAAGGTATATCCATAAAAAAATAAAAATCAAGGCAACTGGAGTCACTGTATTTTTCTTGAAGACATTTTGCTGGTCATCCAGCTAGCTTTTTCAATTCAGAATATCTGAATTGAGAAAGCTAGTCAGAGGAACAGCTAAAGGTCTACAAAAAAATACAGCAAGTCCAGTTACCTTGATTTCTTCTTTTATGGATATTTATGGAAGCTTTTCACTAGAATTTTGAATAGTATTCAAAAGGAAATTAGAGTGCCACTAATGAGTGAGCAGAAAGACTTATCATACCCATTCCCCCACTGAAGGCCTTTTTCTGATATTTCAGTGAGAGAGATCCTGCTTGAAAGGTGATGGTTGCTACAATTAATTCGTTTTAACTTACCCACAGTGTTCTGGGAATCCTTTGTAATGTATTAACTGTTTATTTGTAAAACATATTGTACACATTAAAAAAAAAAGATTACAAAAATGTAATCATAAAAAAAATCTGTTACAATCAAATTCACCAAATTAATTTCCCTTTAAGCATTACAAAGTTCCAAATGTATCCTCGACATTTCTACATTTTACATTTAACACAGATCATTACCAAACAGTACGAAAACGTTAGTTTATCTCTAATGTAATTTCCCAGCAACTACAAAGAATTTTCCAATGACTAGCAAAGGGGGATAATTACAGTAAAAGTTTCTCACAGAACAGCACACCACCCATAAGTTCATTTCCTCCATCTTGTACGATTAATACTAGCTGTCTCAACAGAGTGCGTAGTGTTTATAATACAGGTGAAACTCGAATAATTAGAATATCGTGTAAAGTTCATTTATTTCACTAATGCAACTTAAAAGGTGAAACTAATATATGAGATAGACTCATTACATGCAAAGCAAGATAATTCAAGCCGTGATTTGTCATAATTGTGATGATTATGGCTTACAGCTCATGAAAACCCCAAGAACCCCAAATCCACAACCTCAAAAAAGTAGATTATTACATGCAATCAATAAAACAAGGATTGTACATAGAACAATATCGGACCTCTGAAAAGTATAAGCATGCATATGTACTCAGTACTTGGTTTGGGCCCCTTTTGCAGCACTTACTACAATTACTTTTGCACGATATTCTAATTATTCGAGTTTCACCTGTAAAGTGATGTGTTCTGAATTAATACACCGTGTAATCATTATTGGCTGAGTCTATCCAGTGGCCAACCCTGGTGACCTACTGTGACGTCCTGTGACTTGTGGGATTAAAAATATAAAGGGCTTGTCATGTCTACATCAACATGGAGAATTTGAGGATTCTGGGAATATCTGGCTCCCCTCAGGCAGGTCCTGGACTGTCTCTCTCTTTGTCAAAATATCTGTATTGCAACATAAACTGAAAGAGGACAAATGACAATGGTAATCCACTGCTCTGCAGCTTCCTGTATACTGTGTCATAACGAGAAATATAATGAAGAATTGCTTCAAAATTTGTCACATCCGGCTGCTGCCGGAATAAGGCAGTGCTCATGGAATTCCGGGAGGACTAAGAAAAATGTCAGTAACATGTAAGATGGGAAAAGCTGCATAGCCGTGTGGCAGAAAAGCTGTTATTTTTCTGGCTTCCTATTAAGTCCTATCTTGCCCAAACTTTCCCCACTATCACAGCCTCTTTTTTGGATAGAGTTGCAGAAGAGCTAATGCATAGGAAGCATTGTCCTGCCCGCACCTGGGTTCACTTAGAGCAGTGGTTCGCAAAAGTGGGTGTCAACCCCCTGTTGAGTGCCTTCTGCTGCGCTAGGAGGAGTAGCCTTCCTGTCTCAGCTGTCACAGGAGTTCAAGCACAATGCTGTGCTAGAACTCCTGTATTGGAAGTGACAGGTTCAATAAAGAGAACCTGTCACCTCAAATGCTATCACACAGGGGCTAGTTAGCTCCTGTGTGATAGCATTAAAGTTAAGTGAAAAAAAAGTTAAAAATAATAAAATATATAAAAATTGCTAAAATGTAAAAAAATAATAAGACATTTAAAAAAATAATAAGATAAATTTTAAAAAAAAAATAAATCATTATAATAATAATTATAATAATAAAAAGTAATAATTTTACTGTTGGGGGTTACCACAACTTGGCAAATGTTACCAAGGGGTGTCGGCTCTAGAAAGGTTAAGAACCCCTGACTTAGAGGGAGCTACATAAGCACCATTACAAGGGCCCCAATTAAAGTGAGTTACTGTTCCTAATATTCTCTTCTGCCATTCAAGCCAGACATACACTGAATACTTTCCCCATCCATGCTAAACAGTATGGATAGGGGAGTCTACCCCGATTCGCTGTAGTCTCTGTTCGGCTGACAATTTTCTGTCCAGCTCCAACTGAGTTGTGCTAACAGGACTACATACAGCAGGACACAGCCAAAATTCAAGCAGTGTATGGCCAGCTTTACTGTACTGCCATGCTACCCCTGACTCCACAGTGCACACAGAGTGCATCCAGAGAACTCCTAAATGGCAGTGCCGGGGGAGGTATTTTATTTTATTTTTTATCTCCTGCCAGGTTCTCTATAAATTACAAAACACTCCACTTGGCTGTTGACTGACTTAAAACAACCTTAATTTGTACCATTTTTTCCCCACCTACTTTGTATTAGGCAGGGCTAGGTTTGGGGGGTCTGTAACCTGGAACCACCTTTGCAGCAAAACTGTCCCCACAATGGGAGGCTCTGAGGAAGACCAAATGTTCCTTAGGTTCTGCACCTTACGTTGGCTTGTAACCAGTCTTCATAGCTTTCTTTAGGCACCAGTGGCCTAAGTTAAATCTAAATGAGATGACATGTCGTTTTCCAGAAGCAATGTATATAATGAACACCTTTCTATAGCCCTTTTTTGCATCTTAGTACCGCTGATCTCCTCTTGCTTCTTTTAAACACTTCATGTCTACATACTGTACACACTCTCCAGCAGCAGATTGACATCACTGATATAATAATTGTTTTATGTTTTAATTTTTTTTTTTATATACCTTGGTCCTAAATCAGATCTGCAACCTGCACAACACATTAAACCTACATACCTCTCCACTGTCCCTAATTTGGAACCAAATCCCTCTGTCCCACTTTCATCCGCAGTTGTCCTTCTTTTTGAAAAGCTTCTATTTAATTACCAAAAAAATTATCCTGCACTAAAACCTTTATCCTATCTGTTAATTATCCTGTTTGCTATTTTGAAAAGCCACTATAATGGAAAAGTTATGATGGAAAACAACATTTTTGGGTTTTACCAATCATATTTGGCATATACAGTACATTCTTACTGGTCCACATAACTGGGGGTGTGCTGGAAAGTGTTCCTCTTTCTCATCTCAGAAAGTTGGGAGCTATGAACCTATAAGAAATGTAACTCAAATTTGTGGGTTCATTTTAGTTGTTACCTAGAGTTGGTAATTCATGTGACACTAAAGTGTATTTTATTTCTCAGACACATCTCTGCTGCATGGAGACCTTGGATTGATAGTATAGATACTTATGGTAACAAGACTGGGTTGAACCATGAAGGACGAGCACTATCTGAGTATGTAGATAATTACATTTCAAAAAATGCATTATATAGTGTCTTTTTAAGCGGAAATCCAAGCAGTTATATATACTGTACTGTTATAATACAAAACTCTGAACTATAGTATTTACCTGCAAAAAGATCTTTATAATTGTCCATCTAGTCCTAAGATTTACACATAACTGCCAGCCAGCAACCTGACTTTTATTTCAATTATGCAATACAGCCTGGTCATTTTCCTGGACGCAGTCTGTGATTGGACAGTGAAGAAGCAACATCAAACTAATGAGTTCATGTCTCAGCTTTCTCCTCTTATCAACAGGTTCCATGTCAGAAAATGTGAATGCAGCCTGCTGAATCGCCTCCTAATATTGCCCCTTCCTCCCAGACTGAGTCCTACTGTACAGGGGATTCATCCACAAGTTCATCCTTAGCTTGTTTGAGCTGCTCCTGCATTTCCATTACTTTGTGCAGCAAGAAAAGCTGCTCTGAACCAAACAAATGCTTGTTTGTAAGTACCTTAGGGTACCAACTGTTTAATTTGGGTGATTTGGATTTTCAACAGCCTAGTTTTATGTTGTTCCCTTCTTAATAAATATCATTGATACTGATATTCATCATGTGTTCAGCATCACTGTTCTCCGCCTTGCAGCTTGGGGCGTTATCTTACAGAACTTAGTTGTGTACATTGTCAGTTAACATTTCTCCAGAAAGAGCTAATTCCTTGATGATATTTGACAATTAAATGAGAGCCACAAAACACAAAGGACATACAACAAACACTTACTCGGCTAGAAACCCAATGCAGCACTCCAGTGTCTATAACCTCCGGTCAGCTGCACTGAGATTTTTGGTTGCTGGGACCAGTTCTGTCATGTCAGAGCAGCACCCGTCTGTATTGCCCATACCTGTCACATCTACCCTTTATTGTGGAGTGTCATATCTGTTCAAGACTGGACTGCCAGCAGCTGAGTGTGCAGCTTAGGCCATACATAGAAGGACTGGCACTTCCAAGCCTTCACAGAGGAAGAATAGGTTTTCCCGGCAAGGTTTTTGCAGTGGTCCCTCAGAGGCTGGATCTGCTGCTTTTCTCCCTGCAGCTAGTACAATGCCCACCACAGACCTTCTTCTGAAATGCAAATAGATACATTTAGGGCTTGTTCACACCAATTGCGGTGCGTTCCGGAGCAGCTGCTGCTGGAACGCACAGCACTTGCTGCTAAACTTCCCCCTTCGTTCTGTGGCTGCAATGCCATTGACAAAACAATGCCTGCATTCCGGTCCACTGCGAACGCAAAAGATAGAGCATGCAGCATTTTTTTGCGTTTGCAGTGGAACAGAACACAGGCAATGTTTTGCCACGAGCCCGATCGCACTGAGGGCGGGAGGCATGGCTGCGGTGCCATTGACTTCAATGCAGCGCCACACCCCCTCCTGCCTCAGAACGAAGGGGGAAGTGTAGTGTGTAATTGCTGTGCGTTCCAGCAGTTACCGTAATTAGTGTGAACAAGCCCTAAGGCAAAACTTCAGCAAACTTGTTTGTTTGTTTTTTTGGATAGAATGGAGAAGGGTTAGTACCTTTGTTTTTGATTGTGATCTGTATGTCTGCTACACTAATAGACTTCCATTGTTCAGCCTGCAGGCTGAACAAAAGTAATTCAACAGATTTCTTCATCCGTGAGCACTGACTGTCAGAATACCTGCACAGTGACTTCAGCTGATGGTCTGCAGTCACTGTTCGGCCTGTTGGTTATTTATTTAGATGAAACACTGAGATCTTGAAGAATGCTGAAATAAGTTTTACTTGCTTAGAAGAATATTACATCAGAATACAGCATTGTGCAGGAAACATATCGATAGAAAAAAACAGCTTCCTTTGTATCATAGATAAACATGCATATACAGACTGACATTGCACTACAGCACCATGTACAGCTCCAAAGACATATCAGTATATTCTGTTCCATGTCCAATACAGCCAACAATTTTCAGCCTGGTTCCTTTGACAAAAATTGATTCAGAAATTGACTGTCAAGCCGGCAGGGCCACCCACTGCTAGAATTTTAGCCAATTCCTGTGAATTGCCGAAATTCTAACAGTGTATGGCCAGCTTTGCTTCCCAGCATGTCACCAAGACATGAAATAAATGTTAATACCTTCAATGAGGAAACAGAAAAAGATTAGAGAAGGGTTAGAACTTTTCTTTTTCCCCTCTGGAGAACAGAAAGTGAAGGGAAATCTTCCTAATGCCAACACAGGCAGCAGTACAAACTAGAATGGTGTTTTCCCCTTTATCCACTCAATCAAAAAACATTTAGAGGGTTATTCGCTATTGAGTCGAAGGATCCAGCCGTAGCTTCGGCTGGATCCTTCGGCTCTCTTCGGGCGCCGGAGCCCTTCGTACAGCAGCCGAAGGCGGCCGAGCGGCTCAGCCGAGCCGAAGTGACAGCCGAAGCGGGGCGAACGGCCTGCGGAAGGCCGGCCGTTCCTCCCGAAAATGGTAGCTAGGCGGAGCCAGCCGAGTTGTTATTCATTGGCCGGGACCTGCTAGAAGACTCTAGCAGGTGCTGGCCATTAGAAAACAGTTTGGCAGAGCTAGCTGTCACTGTTAGATCCGCCCAGTTTTTTTTTATTATTTATTTTTAATCTTCCTATTTTTTTACATTTTTAAATCATTTTGCAACTTTTTTTAACATTCTTTGCACTTCTTTTCTATTCTACGGAGGTACTGAGCAGAATAGCCAAAATTAGTCAAATTAATATTAAACCGATAAAAATACACAATTCAATTGATAAAACACACTAAAATCAGTATCAGTGCACAAAAAAATATATTTTCGGACTAAATCTAAAAGATAAAACTGTATTGAGTTAATAAATAACAATGATTTGCAAATTTTAAATTGCGCCTTTTTGCGAAAAGGTAAAAAAATGAAGGTACACAAAACCGTCAAAAAGCGGCTTATGTTAAAAATAGTTTTTACGCTGTGTTGGTGTTTGTGTTATGATAAAATGATACAGGCGTATATTTAATTACAACACAAGGTATCACAACGCATGGCAATGCGTCACAAAGCTTTGCCATGCGCTGCCACAGTTAATTT
>NW_017306720.1:741928-742155 GCF_000935625.1 Nanorana parkeri | reverse complement strand
TTTCTCAAATTAATATTAAACCGATAAAAATACACAATTCAATTGATAAAACACACTAAAATCAGTATCAGTGCACAAAAAAATATATTTTCGGACTAAATCTAAAAGATAAAACTGTATTGAGTTAATAAATAACAATGATTTGCAAATTTTAAATTGCGCCTTTTTGCGAAAAGGTAAAAAAATGAAGGTACACAAAACCGTCAAAACGCTAATTATGTTAAAAA
>NW_017306720.1:707097-741884 GCF_000935625.1 Nanorana parkeri | reverse complement strand
GTATATTTAATTGCAACACAAGGTATCACAACGCATGGCAATGAGTCACAAAGCTTTGCCATGCGCTGCCACAGTTAATTTAATGTTTTTTTTATAAGAAAAAAAAAAGAAAAAAAAATGCACTGCGATGCGAGCTAACAACGCACTGCAGTGCATGTGCATGGCGTACACCACAATATGGTGCATGTGTATGTTATGTGTGTGGAGGGAGGGAGGGGTTGTGTTTTTTAAACTTTTTTTACACATTATTTATTTATTTCTTTTAAATGTTTTATTTCTTTTTTATCATTTTATTTTTTTTACATTTTTTTTTAATTACAGACCCCTGACTTTTCCCTTTTGAAATAGAAAAAGAAATTGAGGACACAGAGTCCTCAATTTCTTTTTCTGCAGCCCCAGCACTCAATGAATGGGAAGCACTCAGTACAGAGGCTTCCCATTCATTCAGAAAATATTTATCACCATCAGTTTTACCATATTTATCACCAGTTTCTGAATGGGGAGGAGTCTCTGTAGTGGGTGCTACTCCCCATTCATAAATTCATGAATGCACAGGAAGTGATGTAAATCACAGCCTGTTCATTCATAAATGGAGACACATAGTACTGTGTCCCCGGTTATTTACAAACACCGGAGTGATTAGACGATCACTCCGGTGTTTTGTTCTGCACTGGAGGATCAGTAAATATCAATGATATTTATCGATTCCCCATTCGGCCACGCACAGAGCCGCCGTCATCCGGAAACTGACAGGATGACAGCGGCTCCATTATACTTACCGCTCGGACATCCTGACATTGCGGCTTCTCCCAGCCAGCCGCCGCTTATTTTTCCCTAAAAATACCGGTTTGATACACATTTGTGCAAAAACTATGCAACATAAAAAATTGCATCTAGCATTTATTTATTCTACACGGCCTCTGCTTTCAGAAAATATATCATTGTTTGGGGGTCTGAAGCTGTTTTCTAGCCAAAAATCTATATTTTATCATGTGTGCGCAAATAGTAAGAAAATGCCCCGAACAGCAAGTGGTTGAAGTAGAACTAAAGCCCAAACTTTTTTTTTTTAGTTTTAGATAGAGTAAGGGAGGGTTATTACCCCTGCCAGCTATTATTTGCTATCTGTGTCCCATTGTGAAGAATTCCCTTCACTTCCTGTCTGATATCCACAGCCGGAAGGGGACAGAAATCTCTCCAAAGAGAGGTAAATCCCTTGTAGTCAGCAGGGTCACCAGAACTAGTGTCCCCATTGGAAGATTTTTATATGTACTGTATTTCTGTTCTAGTAACAATCTAAAATTTCGGATTTTCTTTCACTTTTAGTGATAATGGTCACCAGGACAGATGCTCTACTTCTAATCCCTCTCCACTTTGTCCAAAACTGAAAAAGGTCTTGCCTTCAGTTGCACTCTAAACTGTCTGCTTAATGCACCAAGAGGGCACATGCATTATTTGTAGTGACACAGCACACCATAACCCATCGTAGTGCGTTCCTCGGTGTTGTGATGCACTGCAACAGAGGTATGTTGGCAAAGGTGCAGTAGGCTCCCATTCAGAATGAATGGCCTTCAGAATAAATAGCACAGCAGTGGAGCAACACACATGGCATGCATTGTGGTGCAATACCCTGCTAAAAATAGTGCTTGTGCTAGTTTTGGTGTATTTTGGTGAGTTAAGCAGCCCATTCAAAAGCAGGGCACAGATGCAAATGGTTCCTAAAGGGTCTGACTGGATATCAACTTTGTGTGATGCAGTACAACCTTGAAGTGACATGTCTGTAAGTCTCCACCACTACACTAGAAATTCATTGTTTAGTTTATTTTTTCATGCGGTACTCTCCAATTTTACTGTTCCAATGGCATTCTCCAAGGCCTGTATTAAATCGTCCTGTCTTTCTGATTGATCAGCAAAGTCGTCTGAATAATAACAAGCATGAAGGTTTAGCTGTTGACATTGTTGTTTAGTCTCGTAGGCTGTATGTATTTAGGAAGGAAGGGATGCATTTTTTTTTTTTTTAAACAGCTGATGGTGCAGATTCTAAGGATGCCACTATGATTGCATGCTTCGGGAACAGAAAGCATCACTTTAAATCTATAGCTAGCTTTATTAGTGAGCCTGCAAAACCAGCACACAAGGGCATCGAGGTAACGCTGCATATTGCAAACCAGTGGCGAGATTACGCTGAGGTCAAAGTGGATCCTATGTACATGTCTGCAGATACGCTGTCTTCCAACGGTTTATTTTAGCATTTTCTATTACCAATTTGCATTCTGCTCGGCTGCAGCCATCCTGGAATTTACATAATGTGAAATGACACGCAGGGCACTGGAAGGAAAGAAAACAAATGCGCCCTTTCCAGGAGCCTGCGGCTTGCTGATCTCTTACCCCATCCCTTTACTTCAGGTTGCAAGAAATAGCTGGAGATAAAACGCTGCTTCTTCACTGTTTGCATTGTTTGAATATAAATAGCATGCAATGTCAGTTTTATGGCAGTAAGTGCAAAATAACACACAAATTTCTGTGAACATAAAATGGAGTCCTAGTGTGTATGGGAACAACTGCCAAATAAAGTGTCAGGATACTGGACAGGCTGACCACACAACTCAGATGTGCCCCCGGGATTCACAAGATTGACACTTTTTTATTTTCTTTGCATATAAATGTTTATTAAGGTTGGTAACAAAGAGAAAATATCATAGACATATCACAGAAAGTAAGTATTCATATCTCGTATGTTAAAGCCCAACAGGATAAAAATAAAAACCCTAGAAAAAGTCACGTTCTTCACTTACCTGGATCAACAAGCGGCAGATCCTTCTTCTCTCTATTTACCTCCTGCAGGGGCCCTTCTTCTGGGTGTCTGCATCACTGCCTGTTTGATGTGGACCATTCCCATTGGATGTCCATTGCAGGTATCCTCTCAAGATCCAGAGGACTAAAGACGTTGCCTGAGGGGAGTCAGCGAAAGTTCCTGTGTGGTGCTGGGTTAATGGTCCCCGGCAGCACAAACAGCATCAGCAAGACACCTGGATGGAGGACTCTGGAGGGTATAACTTGCTTCAAAAGGTGAGAAAAAGAACACCTGTTAGGATAGGTTAGGGTGGGAGGGAGGGATGGTAGGGACTAGAGACTTTAAAGCAGAACTCTAGGAATTAAAAAAATTAACCCTTGCAGTGGAGCTAACCCCGCACTACAAGGGTTAATTGCCCGTTTTAGTCTAGGGGCTCAAATAAAAAGAATATACTTACCTGGTTCTCAAACCTAGCTGCTAGACCGGTCACCACAGCTTCTTCTCCCCCAGGCTCCTGCGGTCTAAGCCCTGCAGAAATCATCACATCTAGTGCAAGTCCTACATTAGATGTAAGGATGCAAAGGGACATACCACAGCTGAAGCGGAGCGGGAGAGAGGTGAGCACCACTTCAACGGTTAATTTCTATAATAAGTGGAGTTCTTCTATAACAACAGTACATTATCTTACCCTCACCTACGCATGGTGAGGGGCTCCAAGGTTTTGGTGGTATAAAGCCTCCATTCCTAGGGTCACATCTCATCTGTTCCAGACCTCATTATTTGTCTCAGCTATGCACAGGTTTTTCTATATTTCAGGGCTCTCTCATTCTTTCTGAGTAGAGAGATCCTGCTGTTGGGTGAAAAGACTGACTGCTGACAGAAAGCTAAAAGGGAACCAGAGCTGACTGTTTTTTTTGTGGAACCAATTAGCGGGCACCATGTTGGTCAGGAATTGATATGAGTTTCGATCATGGCTTGGACAAGCAGTTTGTTTTGTTTTATGCTATGGACTTGCTGTACAAAGCCTGTCTGCATAAAATGCTATGTTGGCTTATTGCCTTGAACAATAAAAGTGCAGAACAAACTTGCTTGGACTGTTCCTGGGTGTCTCTGCTTCATGCATGGTTTACCGCTGCCAATACCACTTGAGCACGTCTACCTTACAACTAATATAATGTAACTCTTTTTTAAAATATTTATGCTGTGAGAATGTTTTTTCAATAAACAGAACACCCGTAACAATGGAGACAAAGTAATTGTGACTAACAATTACAGTGATTATAATCATCACACTGTTTATATCTCAGGACTAAATATATAAATGGATTTGATCCACATGTGGTAGTCTAAACCAAGATCTCCCAGTTTTGTAATGGATTTTATACTTAAAGAAAACACTGTTGATTCAAATAAACTGGGCTTTGTGTACATTAAACAATATGGTGAAAATGTCCCTCCCTTTATTCAGTAATCTGCTGCTTATTATTTGAGATTCCTTGCATCTTCCTCTAGCAGTAACAGGGGTAAATGCTCACATTGCATGTGCCAGAGGACAGAGGGGTCAGAAATCTGTGTCATGCCGGGTCTTTCATATGTGCCAAACATGCTGTATTCAGAATCGTAATCTTGTTCTCCTGTTAGTTCCACGCCAGTGGCTGGAGCCGAGCTGACTTTCCCTGTTTACAAGACGTGTCTGCGGCATTCCTCTCGTGGCAAATAAAGGTGCTGCGGATAGAGCCTGTGAAAGACAAGCCAACTTTCCGGTGGGGCATAGATATAGTGTAATAGATCCACACATAATTCTCCAGCACGGAGATCTCAAGGACTCTTCACACAGCACATTCGAAGGATACATCTAAACAGGGAGGATTACAACACTCTGTTCTCTGACTCATATGTACTTCATTTAGGTGTTAGGTTTTCTTTTTTATTTTGGTCATGTCCAGGCTACGTACACACAGGTACTAAATGCAGAAACATATACAGCACAGAACCTGGAAATGGAAATTAAAAAGTGAACAGGGACACTGCGTAAACAGCAGCTCAAGTTCATTATGAATAAACATCACAATATACAAGCAGTTCACATGTACAAACTACTGATGCGTTTCAGCCAGTAACGGCCTTATTTTATTTTTTTTCTTGAAGTCCATGGTGCGTGCTTCGTAAAACGACTTCCCCTGTGAACAAAAAATGTGAATCGGGAAATCACAACACACATAAAAAAGTGACTCATATGTACTTCATTTAGGTGTTAGGTTTTCTTTTTTCTTTTGGTCATGTCCAGGCTACGTACACACAGGTACTAGATGCAGAAACATATACAGCACAGAACCTGGAAATGGAAATTAAAAAGTGAACAGGGACACTGCGTAAACAGCAGCTCAAGTTCATTATGAATAAACATCACAATATACAAGCAGTTCACATGTACAAACTACTGATGCGTTTCAGCCAGTAACGGCCTTATTTTATTTTTTTTCTTGAAGTCCATGGTGCGTGCTTCGTAAAACGACTTCCCCTGTGAACAAAAAATGTGAATCGGGAAATCACAACACACATAAAAAAGTGCACGAGGGTGCTGTGGTCCTCCTCCAAAGAGGAAGGGCCTTGATAATCCTGAACCCCCCGAGGCGCAAGGCTCCTGACAGGGGCAAGGAAGACTCTGGTCCACCTACCCGAAGGCTGGCAGACCCCGATCCTCAGGGTCCTGCCGAAACAGGACCCTCAAGTACTAGGTATGGGGCTCCCCTGAAGGGAAACCCCCTAAAGGCAGAGAAGCCCATGTGTAGGCCACAGAACCTCCCCCCTAACATCAGGACGGGCCCCGAAGTTACTTGCACCCTCCATAATCTTAGTTGGTATGACTATCCCCGTTACTGGCTGAAACATGTCAGTGGTTTGTATTTGTGATCTGCTTGTATATTTCAATAGAAACCGATTATGGAGCTTGGAGTTGTGTGCCGGAATTCTGATGTTTATTGCTAAGGTGAAGGTGGTGAATTTCCACGTTTGCAGTCAAATTTGGGAAAACCATTCTATATGTTTGTTGTGTGTTCCTATTCATGCAGCATAACAAATATATATATATATATATTTTTAATTTCTTACCTTTAGATGTCTTGTTACAGCAGGCAAAATGGCTGAATTCAGGTTTTTCTGAGCCCCTTCACAGTGAGTTGTCCTTAGAGAAAGATTGAGGGCAGGATTGTGCATAATATTAACATACAATGCAGAAGCCAGGGTTGTAGTCCTATAACCCTTTGTTGGGACAGGCAGTGTAAAAATCTACTTTATAAATTATAAGGAAATGAGCCAGCACAGTACAGATGGTGTTAACACAAACCCCTCACAGTCGAAAGAAAAATAAGCAAATAGAAATGTTAACCCTTCAGAAGCTAAGCAGAAATCCTAACCCTGCTGTTTCTCATTCATTGTCTAATCACAGACAAGGGGGTACGTTGGTGACCAAGCTGTGTTTCTCAACTGCAAAAGAGAAGTGTTGTCATCAACCTGGCTATGCTGCCTGGCATGATTAAGCAGGGGAGAGCAGAGTGGTAATCTTATCACTGTGCTGCTTATGCTTCATTGTCCCTTCAAAGGCTTGGGGTAAGTTGGTGACCAACCTCAATTGTTTAAAAGGAGTAGAAAAAAGTGCAGTTGTTGATTTGGCTATGCTGTCTGGCAGGGGGGTCTGGATCACAACACTAGCTGAACACAAGTGCAAACCCATTGAAAAGTACATCAGTTCATGAAAAAACTATATTGTATATTTCAGCTACAAATTTAGATCACCTGAAGTTCTGCCTTAAAGTAGTATTAAACCTTCAAACCTGTTTTCAATAATGAATCCAGATCAAACAAATATACATTGCCCAGCAAAGCATTGCTTTAAATTTTTTCCCAAACACTTTACAATTATCATGTTTCTGAACAGCTGCTTCCAAATCACTCAGCTCAGCTTCCCTGAACTTTCTGTCCAGTGCAAGATCACAAAGCACAGAGCAGACTCCAGCAAATGTTCATCTACTAGCTTGAAAAAGGGAGGAGAGGGGGCCAGAGGGAGGGGAGTAGTTTGATTTGCTGTGTCTTTTCTTTGTGGAGACACACAGCTTACTAGCACACACAAGAGTTAAATTGGAGAAAAAAACAACCATACGTTTAGTCCTATTCACACAGCATACCTACAATATATTTTAAAAAATGTATTACCTTATAGATGTCTCTGTGTATCAGGCCTTTGGACAGACTGTAAGCTTTTCTGGACAATTTCAGAGTGACAGGAAACTCTGGCTAACATAGACACTGGGACTCCAAGTAATGAATCAATAGCGTCTATTTATTGACGCATGAAACATAGTACAATGCATCAAAAAGCAATGTTTCGGGGTCTCACAGGATCCCCTTAATCAGGCAAAATGAGTGATGCAAACACAAGTGGCTGTACCCATAGAAAGACTAGGGACACCCTGAGCTTCCTCTACATACAATGCATCTACATCTGTAAAGGGTTAGTTCACCTTTTTAAACAAACACTCTAGTAGTCACTATGTGGCATCACCCTGAGCGAATTTGATTTTAAAACTTTGCCTCTCTTCTGCTAACATATCTGTAGCCATTTTCACAATGACAGAAGCCGGCCTGAAAAACTGCAAACATTTTAAATGGCTCCTTCCTGTCTTCTTACTAGGACGGAACAGCCGTTAGGACAAGCACTCCCTGGTGTTACCGGAGGGAGCACTGTCCTTTTTCCTGATGGGGAATGTGCTCTATCTCTCCTTTCGGTTTGGATGACCTAATTTTAATCAAAAGGAGAGAGAGAGAGAGCCACTGTGCATGTGTGGCCCTTAGTAGAGCCACCCTTTTCCCTAGGGCCACACATACACAGTGCGCTATTTTTCTTTAATGATCCAAGCCGTCAGGAGAGAGAGAGCCCACTGCGCATATGCGCCCCCTTTGGGATAACCATAATTTCCCTGAGGGCCACACGTACACAGTGCTCTGTCTCTCTCCTGTTGGCTTGGATGAGCTCATTTCAGTCAACAGGAGAGAGAAGAGAGAGAGAGAGACTGTGCAAGTGCAGCCCTTGGGAGAGCCATCCTTTCTCCTAGGACTGCACATATGCAGTGCATTCTTTTCTTTAATGATCTGAGCCAAAAGGAGAGAGAGCAGGCTGCGCATGTGTGTTCCCTTTTGGAGAACCATAATTTCCCCAAGGGCCACACATGCACAGTGCTCTATCTCTCTTGTTGGCTTGGGTGAGCTTATTTGGGTAAACAGGGGAGAGAGAGAACCCAATTCCAATTTGCAGCCTTTGGGAGAGCCACACATGCACAGTGTTTTATTTTCCTTCAATGATCCGAGCCGACAGGAGAGAGAGAACATGCTGCACCTGTGTGGCGTCATTGGGAGAACCATAGTTTCCCAGAGGGCCGCACACGCACAGTGCTCTCTCTCCTGTCGGTTTGGGTGAGCTCATTCGAGTCAACAGGGGAGAGAACAATGCCCATGTGCGGCCCTAGGGAGATCCATCCTTTCCCTGAGGGCCGCACATGAGCAGTGCGCGCTTTCTCTTTCCTGATGACTCGGATGAGCTCACCCAAGAGAGAGTGCACTGTAAATGTGTGGCCCTTGAGGAAAGGATGGTGCTTCCTCCTGCCATAGAAAACAATTGTTCTGTTGCCAAAATAAACACCAGTCATCACCAAAGGTGTGAATGAGCTCTAAAAACGTATTGAAAAACTAAAAAAAAAAGTGCACAAATTGCCTAAAAACACTCATCCTAAAGTGTGACTGGGGGTAAAAATGAAGCATTCTAGGGTGTAATAATTGACGGACACAACATCATAATCACAGTGTAGTCCTAGCCATAAGCATTTCCTCCAGCAGAAAACCGGGCCCTGGTCCTCTTGTGTTTTTCCTCTCTCTCCTGGCAGGGGGGTGGCTGACTTTCAAGCTTTTTTTTTTCCAAACTACGCTGTATAAACTTAGAGAGGACATTCTCAGAGACAGACCGAAGCTGGGGAAAAAACACAGATGTTAGGAGTAAAGAGAAAACAAAAGCAGTTAGTGTCCTGCAATCATAACAAAAGAAGACTACAATCAGGAAGAACAAAGCCATGGCAAAGCAACTTTCTCCAGTACAAACACTGCTCAGGACAATGATGTACATAAGCAGCGATGGGACATCTGAACCGATCGCTGCAACGCCGCCGCTCCCATCTGGTGTGCATGGAGGGTGGCCCTTTAAAAATTGCTATCACCGGTCCCCTCCGTAGAAGTACAGATGCAATGATCTCGGTGGCCTTTTCAATCAGAACCAAATCATGCTTACCCTCAGCCTGCATGTCATAAATATCCCCAGCAGCCGACAAGGGAGGGGAGCAATGAATACTGATGACTCCCTCAGTGAAGGGAGCACTAATTCATGTCTCCAGCCAGCACACACAGTCTCAGGCCCTCACATCACACCACAAGCTGGCTTTGTAGATGGAACCATTGAATTCTGAACCCCTTCCCTTCCATGAGCAACAAAGAAAAATCAACTATAATTCACAATGAGTTTGTCAGTTTCATAGGAACGTTATTTGATTTAGAAACTGTCTTGTTTTTTTCATTTTCAGATCTCTACATATACTTTATAGGGGAAAAAATACTTTCACTATGTAATTGTTGCTAGAGAAGCAAAAGATGGAGAGGAATAAGTGAGGCCACCCGAGATGGAGAAATTACCCCTATAATAAATGTCAGGTTGGTCACAAAGAAGTTTTACAGGATAATCCAATGAGGCAAGAAAATGGGGCCATTATAAAGTGATATTAAAGCCAAAAGATTTTTAAGCTATCTCAAATGCTGATTAACTCACTTACAATGTCTGCTGCTCCTTGAAGTTTAAAAGTTTTAATTTCCTGCAAAATCAGCTGGTTCCCTGAGCAGTGTTTCTGATATATTGTTCCAGGATGGCTCCTTTCCCTTGCAGGGACATATGGAGCCACCCTTGTGTGTGCTAGAAAGCTGTGCGTCTCCAGAAACAGACACAGCAAGGCAAGCTTTTCCCCTGCTCTCTTTTCCCTTCTCCATGCTAGTAGTTGGATGGCTGCTGGAGGCTGTGCTGTGCCTTGTGATATTGTACTGGACAGAAAGTTCAGGGAAGGAGAGCTGAGAGAGTTGTGCCGAGGGAGCATGAAGCCGGGTTCCCAGCCAATCAGGAAGCCGGGCAGTATGGCATTACCCGCCCCCCAGCTTTCTGATTGGCCAGAAAGCCGGCTTCATGCTCCCTCGTCACCTGGTGACGAAGTAGCATTGAGCCAGTTCCTGGTCAATCAGGAAGCCGGGCGCTGTGTAATGACGCATTGACCCTGCTTCCTGATTGGCCAGCTTCTCGACCAATCAGGAAGCCGGGCAACGCGTCATTACACGTCATTTCCAAGTAAATCAATATTGATGCCTTGACTTTAAGGGCCTGCCCACACACTGAGTGTATGGAAAGGACTCTTGGAGATGTCGTTTTGGAGTCTCATTACATAACAGCATGCTAGCCTTTTTGTAGAATGCATGGAGAAAGGCTAGATGAGCCTTGGCATAGCCTAAAAAGTTCCAAGTTATAGACCTTGGTGGCAATACTGGAGAAGTCCATTGCTGCTGTAATTAAAAAAGCATGTCTGTGGCAACCACTGGGTAGAGCTACGTGGCCCGTGGTCAGAAACATGCATAGTGACAGATACCACGTTGTTTAGATAAAGATCTCCAAAAACTTTGCACCTGTGCAAAGTATCAATATGTGACTGTAAAAGTTAGTGACTGGAGACCTGGTAGTAAACCATCACACCATGTTAAGCGTAAAGCTTCAACTGGAGTGAAGAAGGCATTTTCCCTCAATATAAGAGCAGGATTGAGACTGGATTGCTGGAGTTCAAACAGGGATTCTCATAAAGACAGTCTGTTACCTGTCCTGTTACATATAATACAATTACCATTCAAGGTCTACAGAAAATAAACTGTCAGACTGCTATTGATACCCACAGTAACAAGCAGGTCAACATAACAGCACAGCGCCTATCTTTATTGGAAGAAGGTCTTTCCTGACAGGTCTAATTTAAAAACTGTGCAGCAAATTAATGCTAATTTACAATTTGTGTACAAACCAACCATGCTAATGTGATACATCTCAATGTGGTACATATGCCGAGCTAGATGATAAGAGATAAACACAAACATTTCAAATAAAATACATGTACGCTCATATGAATGACGAGATCATGAATTAAATCATATCAATGACATTAAAGGAACAAAATCTCTAATAGTATTGTATTCTAATAAGTGTAAAACATACAAATAATAACAGCATTCGGTACATAATCTTCTTTTTTTATCATGCCTTTATATAATAGATTGATACCCATTTTTAAAGCTTTAAAACAAAAGAAAAATATATATTTTTTTAAATTATATGTTAAATGCTATCGTTACATACTGCATATTAAGCACACACCTTTATCGGAAATTAAAGTTTTATGTGATGATAGGCTTTAAAGATGCCTGTACATATCAGGGTTGTGCAGTCAGGGGAGTCAGGGGAGGCAGAGCCTCGCCTAGTACTATGGAGTAAAAAGCTGTCAGCTTCAAGTCTGAAGCTGACAGCTTTTTCTCCATTTAGATGTTCTTGTTACAGGTTACACAGCAGAGAAAGCCTCCCTGCTGTGTAACCTGTCATGGATGGAGCGCTGCCTGTTAATTACAGGCGGCGCTGCATCCAGCTTTTGACAGCTAAGTTAGGTTACGCAGCAGCGGGCTTCCCTATTGCTTTGTGTAACCTAACATTGTGAAGCAAGAGCTGCAACAGCCTTTCCTTGTGGATGGCTTGGACCAATGGCAAAGCGCCATTGGTCCAAGTTGTCCAATGAAAAAAAACAGTGAGGACATCGATCTTGTCCCTGTCTCCTCCCGTCTCCGTTCTCCCTCCCTTCTCCACACAGCTCGGTGACCGAGTTAGGAGCGGGGCGGAGGCGGACTGGGGTACATATTAAGGTTTAGAAGAACTTTTACACGCTGTATTTATGTGATATGAACAATCATCCCATTCAACAAATCTCATTAATAAAATGCTAGGACAAGATTTACTTTTGGTATCTCTGCAAAAACATGAATGTTAAATTTTTTACAGTGATATATGAAAAAATGTGCTAAACGTAGTTGTAGATGATAGTCTTCAATTAAAGATGCACCGATACAATTTTTTCGGTATCAAGCGCAAGTACTCGCCGATACCGAATACCGATACCGGCATCCCGAGGTACTGTGGTCCCAGCTTATCAGGCTTCCTGATTGGCTGGGAGGCCTTGTTCGCAAGAACACCGGATTCACATTTCCTCGAGACAATGCGAGGCTGCCTGGCTTCCTGACCATTCAGGAAGCCAGGCAGCGGGTCATAACGCGCTGCCCGGCTTCCTAATTGGTCAGAAAGCTAGGCTGCCTAGCAACAAGTGAAGTCGGCTTCCTAGTCAATCAGGAAGTCGGGAGGCGGGTCATGACATGCCGCCTTGCTTCCTGATTGGTCAGTAAGCCAGGTTGCTTAGCAACAAGTGAAGGCGGCTTCGTAGACAATCAGGAAGCCGGGAGATGGGTCACGGGAGGAGGTTAGTATATGCCCTCCCGTGACCTTAAACAGAACTATCTGATAAAAAGGTTACCCTATAGTTATCTTTTAAATTGTAAGCTTCTTGAGGGCAGGGACTGATGTAAATGTGCAATCTGTAAATTGTCAGTGCTGTATGAATACCTGTAATAAATATTGATTACAGTATTCAGAAGATGTTTTATTTGCATGGTTTTCTTTAGAGATCCTTGCCTTTGAGTCGATGCCAAAAGAGACCTCGCCAGCAGAGGTAAATGCAGTTTATTTATTAATGCGAAAACATGGTCATTGGTCCGCATAGTAGATAACAGTGTGTTGGGGCACGTGCATGGAGATATTACAGTGAGTTTGGATTGTCTGAGTGCTGTGTACATAGAGGTGTGCTGTCATCTGTTAATAAGTTGTGAGTGAGTCATCTCTCACAATGCTGGACATCTGTTTATTTACGCCTCATCCCACTTCCAGGCGCTGTTCTCACGATAAAACTAGGCACAGGACTGCTAATGATAAAGATGATTTGGCTTTATGCTGCCAACAGACACGGGAGGACAGTTGTTGGTTGGAACAGGCGCTTATATATCTAAAGGTGCCTGCAGACACTGGATGCTGGCAGCTTTCCGGAGAAAACAATTTAGAAAACCTTGTCCAATTTAGTCCAAGGTAGGCCAACTTTAGAGGTGCCTTTTTGTACATCATCCACATCCTCTTTATAACTATCTATAACATAAATAACTAGGTGTTCATATTTATGCAACTGCCATGTGACTGTGATGGTTGCAAGCAATTGAATCCTACATGCTTGTCCAACTGTCCTGTAAGGTTTGTATCTTGTGTGTGAGCTGGAAATAGAGAAAAATGACCATGACATGCACATGCATGCCGGAAATAGGTCCGCCATTATTTTCTATGACCAGTCCAATCAAATGAGGGGGGAGTTGGGAGGCAGGCTGTAGAAAGATGGGTTGCTGCAACATGGAAAAACTAAGCTATAAGAGGTATAGTTGATTAAATCTGTGTGTTCATTTACAGTTTTATGGGGGGGGGTTAGGAAGGGGCTTTTGTGATATAATTTTAGTTCCACTTTAAGTCAACAACCAGTAACACATTGTTTTTCTTGCACTTAGTTTCGAACATACTCTAATTTCTGGCAAGAATTGTAAAGTCCTCTAACCATTTCCCTACATATAAAGTTTAATTAGCAAAAAAAAGCCAATTTATTTATAAGAGCCGATAAGTCCAACCTTTCCTTTACCACTTTTTAAAAATGGAGAGCACCTGCTGCATGTAGTAGCGAGGCAAAAAATTACTGCCAAATTTGCCCAAAAATGGCTGCACTGAAAGACTGTTCTGTGAAGCCCACACCATCTGCACAGAGCTCCATTCTATTTGTTTCAACTGCAGAGCATAGCAGAAGATTGATGGGGCTGTCAGACATACCCAATATGTGCAGCTACACAAGCCCTTAAAGGATTAAAAACAATTGCATTCTTTTATTATATCCAGGGACACCTAGCAACTTTTTAAACATAACATTTTCCCTTTACCTTTTTATTCCCTATGTTTTAAGACCTCCTTAAATCACAGAATTCCAGACCAATGTAAACCCTACTTTGATCAGATGAGTCTGATTTACTAAAGCAGTTGAGAATCTTCACACAAAAATGTGTGAATATTGTCATGTGACAAAGAAAAGTCCTGTTAACTTTGAATGCCCAATCATGTGCATATGTGGAGTGAAGTTAATATTAGCAACTCAACTGTTTTAGATTAGCCCCGATGTCCTCAGTGCTAGTATATGTTGACCTCTATACTCCTCTGCACTAATGTAATCACCGGAGAAATAGATCAAAATAGACCAAAATTTGCTGGGAAAACCACAGATTTATTTAAGCTCTGCTCCCCCCCCCCCACCCCCCTTCCCCATCCTATGTAATTCCAGATAACTAGGTATGGATAAATCAGTCTGGAGTCAATTTGCTGAGGGTTTGGTGAATCCTGTTTAAATTTTAGTGAACCCAAAATTTAGCGGCATATCCCACTGGAGTTTTTTTTAGACAAATCTTGTTATTAAGTTTTGGCCATTTTTGAGGCTGATAAGCAAACTACTGTTAAAAAAAGTAATTGGGAGCAAGGTAATGCCATGAGGGACATGTTCCAATGCAAAAACATTTTTAGAAAATGAGCGGGAACAGGGTATTTTCATGCAGCTTTAAGGACAATTTTGAAAATATAATTTTTTTTTAAATAATATGCTTTGGGGTGCCTTTGCTCTTTCAAAGCCAGGACCATTTTTGCATTTTTTTGTATGTGTTAATTGCATTCTCTGAAAGCAGGAAAACACGATATTCACGTAACTGTTTATCAAACCCATATTACCTTCAAATTAATTATAGTGCAAATAAACACCCATTTGATTGGGTAAAAATTGAGTAAATAGATACCAAAGATGTTAAGCCTTAAAATTTTGTGTGGCAGAAAACCTAATGTACCCCAAATTGCCCATGGGTATTACTTAAAAGTCTTGACAGCTCATCAATTTACAGTTAACCATGGATAATGGCCCTAAAATGATTTCTCTCTGTTAGGTACCCCAGTGGGAACCTGAGATGATGAGCTTCTCTTGCTGCTCTAGTCCGAGCACTCCTGATAGTGGGACAGAGCACGCAGGGATGAAAGAGAGGAACAAGTGCTGGCAGGTCATGTTGTCAACGGAACTGGCGGATGCACACGTCTGGATCCTAAATGTGCCAGGGATGCCAATCACTAGAGAGTAATGTCCAGGAGCGAGCTAGAGTCAGCAGCAGTCAGACAGGTTGGCACCAATACAGCAGGCAGAGATGGAGTCAGTAACAGTCCCAGTTAGTAACTTGCAGGCAGCGAGGCAAAGAGGAAGCAGGCAGAGACAGGTCGGGTTGGTAACTTGCAGGCAACAAGGTACAAAGGCAGCAAGAAGAGGAGTAGTCAAAAGACAAGCCAAGGTCACCCAGGAACAGAGCAGCGATCAGAAGAGTCGAGAGGCAAGCCAGTTTGGTAGCAGAAGTTCAGGAAAAAAATCTAAATTTCAGATCACAGGATACAGCTGAAGATCTCTCAGAACTGGAGGCATGCAGAGCTCAGCCTTAAAAAGCCCGTTTGGCACCACGATTCGCAAAGAGCGTGCGCGTACACCTGTGCACATGCCACATGGTGCGCGCACAGACACACCCACATCTGCACACAGCTAGGCTCAATTCTGGCTGAACTTTCCTGACATTCTCACTCCAGTGTGTGCAAGGTGGAAAAGACAGGTTCTCTTTAAGGAGACATTAGGGGTCTACTAGACTCCTAATATCACTTCTGCACTCCATTGAAGCTACTAAAACACAGATCCTGCTTGATTAGCTTCTTCAACCGGTCACTGCGGCTGGGGAATGACATAGCTGAAACTGGAAGTGACACAAACCTTGATGCTTATGGCTTCATTCACTGCAAGGACCTCTGCTCTCCATGGATGTCCTTGGTGGGTCCAGGGCACATGGCAGGGTGTCAGATGGGGGGTCACCATCTGCAGGCTGCAGAAGTGATGTGAAGTGATGATTCAACAGGCTGCAGAAAGAATGTAAACAAACTCTCGGCTGCTATAGCACTGAGAGCATGTTTACAAGTCCTAAATGCTGCCGCTGATGTAAGCCTTCTGTCATGGCAGCAAAAGGGTGAAGGCTGTATGTGCTGTTAAGGTAGAATGTATCTTTCATGGACAGCCTCAGCCACAGCGTCATCTGGCAGTGCATATTTGGCTGTGGAATTGATTTTTTTTTCTTTTACAATTAGCTTGCCTTACTTACAGGCTTTGTCCATGTACTTTTAGCTGCAACACGTTTTTTATTCATACAGTAATAGCCCCAATTTGACCAGCAGATAAAAATTGGCCAGTAGTTCACTGAGGCTGCCTGTGTTTTCGCTGATGAAAAACTGTTCTACCATTGGCCAATTTCTATCAAACTCTCACTGAGAATTAAGATACTGCAGAGGAGAGAGCGGTGTAAAATTGGGATTTACTGCACATTCACCACACCTACCTGTGGTAACAGGTAAGGGATACACCGATAAAGGTTCTTCGGTATTGAGCATGAGTAGCGATATTTTTCTTTCGGTACTCGCCGATAGTGATGGGCTGAGCCCCTCCCCGTGATTGGTTCGAATTCGAACTTTAAAACATGGGAAAAGTTTGAATTCGAACTCGAACTCAATGCAAGTCTATGGGGCTAGAAGTTTGAAAATCATTTGACCCCATTTTAAAGCTTTATATGCAATTTATTGTCCATAAAAAGTGTATGGGGATTCGGGTACTGTGCTTGGGGACATGTATCAATTATTATTTTTTTTTAAATACCGTTTTTAAAGCAGCAGTGATTTTAACATCACTTAAAGTAAAATAATAAAAATGAAAAATTCCTTTAAATATTGTGCATGGGGGGTCCCCTTAGACTTCCTGTGCAGTGGCGGATTTGTATAATGTATAGAACCTGTTGCAGCAAAAATTACATTTGTAAGGAAAAAAAAAATGCGGTTCCCCCTCCCAAACAATACCAGACCCTTTAGGTCTGGTAGGAATTTTAGGAGGGACCCCATGTAAAAAAAAACAAAAAACAAAGTGCGTGGGGTTTCCCCTCAAAGTCATACCAGGCCTTTAAGGTCTGGTAGGAATTTTAAGGAGAAACCCCACCCCCAAAAATGGGGGGGAAAACGTGGGGTCCCCCCTAAAGCTCCATACCAGACCCTTGATCTGAGCACAGGCCTGGCAAGGCAGGAAAGGGGGGGACAAACGAGCGCCACCCTGCGATACCAGGCCACATGCCCTCGGCACTGGGAGGGTGCTTTTCCAGGGTCGCCCCTGGAAAAGCACCTTGTCCCTGTGACGATGGGGACAAGGGCCTCTACCCCACTAGCCCTGGGGTGTTGGTTGTGGGGGTGCTGGCAGGGGCCAGATGTGCCCCCCCGTGTGAATGAGTAAGGGGTACATGTACACCTACCCATTCATGAAAAGGTTAAATAAAAAGTCCAGACTTTTGAAATAGTCCTTTATTTGGAAAAAAAACAAAATAAAAGACGACCGCCGTTCCGTCCGCTCGCGACGAACACCCGCAATGCAGCATACAGAATGGCATTTTGACAGATGTCGGCAACATAATAAACAATTGGGCAAAGCTAGCAGTGACAGCTAGCTCCGCCCAACTATTTACAGTTGTGCGGCATCTGACAGGTGAGCCATGATTGGGCAAAGTCATCATGACTTTGCCCAATCATGGCTCTTACAGAGTACTGGTCCCTGATTGGTCAGGTGCAAGGCTTTAGCCAATCAGAGCTTCACAAGGCACATTGCCTTGTGGGGAGCTCGGCGGGCTGTTCGCCCTGACAGTTTGTGTGTTCGCGCAACACACAAACTGCTGATGTTCGACTCGAACATCGAGCCCATCACTACTCGCCCATACCGCATACGGATACTGGAAGCTCCATTAAGGAAGCGGGTTGGTGTGTAATGACTCGCCGCCTGGCTTCCTAATTAGCTGGAAAGCTGGCGCCATGCTCCCTCGTCACCTGGTGACGAGGGAGCATGGAGCTGACTTTCTGGCCAATCAGGAAGCCGGGCGGTGAGTCATTACACGCTGTCCAGCTTCCTGATTGGCCAGGAACCATGGAGTCTGCTTTCTGGCTAATCAGAAAGCCGGGAGACCAGTAATGACTTGCCGCCTGGCTTCCTGGTTGGCTCACTTCCTAACCAATCAGGAAGCTGGGCGGCAAGTCATTACACGCCGCCTGACTTCCTGATTGGCCTGGAAGCCGGCTCCATGCTCCTTCGTCACCAAGTCAACTCGCAACCCGTCAACCGATACTAGTATCGGTATCGGTGCATCGCTATAGTAGGGAGTACAAGGAATGTGACTGATATAATTTAAGGTGGTCTAGGTGCACATTGTTCTTGCACTTAGTTTTCATTTTCTTTCAAACAATGCAGCTGAGTTTTGCAAACAAAAGGCAGCTCCAAGTACAGATGGTTGGTAACTTTCAGCACCACAAACTTAAAAAAAACCCTATCAACATCAAATAAAGATCAAGAAACCCCCAGAAGCAATAACAACCCCACAATGCCACCTGTAAAACAAAAGCCCACTTTTTATCTGAAATGGAAACTTTGAAGCACAAGAAAAATCAGTTTAACCTAAAATAAAGGCCCTATTAACATAAATCTAAAAACAAAAAATATACCCTGAAAATATATGACAGCCACAAAATAACCCCTCAAAAGTGACCTCTGACCTCAAATCAACCACAAAATAAAATTAGGGCCCATTCACACATATAGCGGTGACCTGTGTTGTACCGCACCGGTTCAGCACAGGTCACAGCAAGGAAAACAGTTGCTTTCTATGTGTCCCATTCACACCACAACGCAGGAATGATGGACGGTGCGCTGCGATAAAATGCAAATATGCTATATTTTATCGCAGCGCACTGGATGCCACTGCAGGTTGTCACATGACAGTGCAGCATGCTGCTCTGTGGAGGCCTGAATGGATTGTACACATTGCACACTCCACATAAAGTAAAAAAAAGTGTAAACAGTGACAGCTCCGACAACATGCAATACAACACACATTGCCAGAGCTGCCACAACCCACTAGCCCGTCTTCTAATATGTAGTGTTTTAACGGATGTGCTAGTGTGAACAGACCCTAAGCCCTCATTCACACGAATAACAGCCGACCCGCACAGATCCGGGCTGCGTGCACTGCCGTATTGGGCCACTATGGGAGTACGCCGCCGTACGCTCACCCGAACTGCACGCCCCTGCTTGGACACAGACAGGATCCATCCATACGAGTACGGACTCCTGCACCTGCACGGACATGTAGTTCGGGTGAGCATACGGCGGTGTACTCCCATAGAGAAGAACAGGCTGCTGAGTACAAATCACATGCAGCAACTGTCCTTCCCGGCAGCGGCCCAATACGGCCTAGCACGCTGCACGGATCTGTACGGGGCGGCTGTTAGTCGTGTGTATGAGGGTTACAAGACAAAAAAGCCCACAATATTAACACTAAAAAAGTTATAGAGGTTTTTTTTACTTTTTTCCATCTTCTTTCATATGTATTTATATATTGTTTTCTGTATATTTTGGTATTGTTGCAGTGATTGGGCTGGACACAGCAGAGGCCCGGCTCATCTCCAATTCCTCTGCTTTGCATAACCTTTGCAGCATAATCTTTCCAAGGTGTATGTGCCACTCAGAATCACACATTTTATAAGATAGAAGGATGGCTCCCTGTAGTCCGGTTTCAGTGCGCTGCACAGGGGGTTAATGGCTGGACATATCTAGGTAGACCTGATAGATAAGG
Source organism: Nanorana parkeri (assembly GCF_000935625.1). Classification (NCBI taxonomy): domain Eukaryota; kingdom Metazoa; phylum Chordata; class Amphibia; order Anura; family Dicroglossidae; genus Nanorana; species Nanorana parkeri. Next base: position 722,080 of record NW_017306720.1, on the reverse strand, counting down.
TGGACTGATGGTAGGCTGGAGGGGAAGATTGAGTCTATTGGGATCATAGGTGCTGACTAGACAGGTCAGCAAACGGCCAGGGGGCTAAAGACTTATATTAGAGCTCTGTGTTCTGAAAACCCCTGCAAGGGTGGACATTCTTTGTTTATTTTGCTGTGCGGAAAAATAAAAGCAAGCACAAAAATATTTTGTATTGCCTTTATGCAAGCTCTACTCGAAGCTGACCCTCACAGTATTTCTTAATTACATTGCAGTCAGTGTACTGGAGGCATTGCTGCAAGGAGAAAACGTATATTACGTTTTGAGGGACAATATCCACAATTATTATTCAGTGACTGGACAGTATGTAAACAGCTTGGTTAGGTTGCTATATAAAGGGGGAGAGATGAGACTTGGTTTATTTTTAAGTTGCCGCCACAACTGATCCTGATGAACACCGGCCACAAAATGAGAGGGATGTAGGTAGTCACCGGACTTGCTCCGCCCATTTGATTACATTCCATTAGGGGACAGAGAGATGTCACTCAACGTAAACAAAGGGGTGCAGCAGGTCCCGTGACGTCATGACTCACTCCGCCTCTTTGTTAACATTCGTGAGCTGTCATTTTGCGGCCAATTTTCGCCGGGATCAGTTGTGGTGGTGGCGGGCGGTGGGGAATTTTTTCTTTCAGCGAGTCGGCGGGTGTCATGCATCATTATTGACCTACGTTATATGACCTACAGGACATTCAGTATAGGTTTACATCTACAGATGTGCCAGTATCTACAAGCCTTATACTAAGTACAATTTTGTATGGGGCCCCGTTATTGCTAGTTATGCCACTTGCAGAGCCCACCTGATATACCAAACAGCCCACCTGTGAGTGACCCTGCATAGCCCACCATAGACTCTCTATAGTGGGCTCTGCAGGGTCTCAGATGGGCTGCACACCTCTTACCTGTCAGCGCTGTCCGCCTCTGTGGTTGCCGGGCCCCGCGTCCTTTTCCGTCTTCGGGCCCCTCCTCCTCTTCTATCGACGGGCCCCACCTGCTCTTAGGTTGCTTGCCAGTGATGTAAGTGGAGGCGGGGTTGCTCTTAGGCGGGCCCCGCCTCCTCCTTCACTGCGAACGCCGGCCTCTTCTGCCGTAGCTGCTGGCTGTCACTGACACAGCTCCGCAGGGGCTGTGAGGGGAAACGCCGCTGCTGAGCTGTGTCAGTGACAGCCAGCACCCTTGCATGCCATAGCGACCCAGGCGGCCCACAGGGCATCAGAGGGATGCCGTGGCCAAGCCCCCCTGTGCCCGAGCCCCATAGCGGCCCCCCTGTGCCCGGGCCCCATAGCGGCCGCCTGGGTCGCTATGGCGATTGTTATGCCACTGCCTATACTAATCTCTCTCTATACACGATCAGCAGCACTGCCTATGCTTTCCTTATCACAGCTAAATCACATTGTCAGTATGGCTGCAGTGACCTTTTTATAGTGAGGGGCAGCTTTATCCAAAAGTCCCTTTTGGCCCTTGTAAGCCAGATGACCTAGGTTCAAAGATCAGGCAGTACATTATGGCTACTATATTTTCACTGGGCCTGCAAACCTTTGAGCAAACAAGATTCTTTGCAAACCCATAGCGCGGCAAACTGGAATTGAATCCCAAATTGTAGGCACGTCAACAAAAGGTGGATGCTAGGTCTGTACTACAGAGCAATTTAGATATCATGTCTTATCTGAAGAGTATAGTGCTGATGCAATAGTAAGCAGGCTTCTGAGAGCTTGGACCTGCATTATAAATGAAATAAAAGCTTTCTCAGAAAGCAAATCAAATCTAGTCAAGGGATTTATCTTGTGGAGGTTCTGTGGAATCTGTTTGCAGCGAGCAGATGGCTGTAAATTGCTACAAACTGCAACTGCAGGATATTACATTTGGCAGAAGGGATTGCTGGTGATTGTGTGACGTGCCTCTGAGAAGTGGTGACAAACAAACCAGAAAGGTAACCCAGCAGAGCAGTCTATATCAACATGTTATTTATAAGTATTACCATGTAGCCTATAACACAATATAATGATCTTGCTTTTAAATCATAAAGTAGACCTGTTATCTGCACATAACAGAACCTTGGCAGAGTAGGCCACCCTAGACCTTATTGGCATATAACTGTCATAAATATGTTGCAAACGTGATTCTTGGTTCCTGTAAACTTCAGAACCAGAACAATTAGATGTCATCGGTTACAAAGAGACCACAAGCCTGTTGTATACACTAAGTAACATTGTGGCAATTTCAGTGCATTTTTGCACCAGACTCTAAGGCCCCTATTACACAAGAGTGACATCCATGTCCGTTCAGTTTTTTTCCTCCATCTCAAGAGAACTGAATTAACCGGACCCATGTTAGTTCTATGGGGAGTCCGATGTAAGCAGACATGTGTTTGTTTACATCCGAAAAGCTCCAATCCATCCTGTTTAGGTCCACCAAAACAGAACTCTGTTTCCTTTTTTTGCAGACCAAAATAGACTCCATGGTAATCGGATGTAAATAGATGCAGATTTACCATCTGTACCATTTTGGTACCCATTGATACTCAGTTTTGAAGAGGGCTGGGTCCAGGGTCTGATCTTGTATCTATAAACTTTCCTAGTATATAGCCTACCTTATAATTACTGCAGCTGCCTGTGTGTGATCAACACGTGATCGCTTGTTATCATTGATACATTGATATCATTGAACCTTGATATCATTCTGATTTGGGAACAGTCATGTGTGACAGACCCTTTGGCATGACCCAACCCAACAGGTACAAGACACTGCTGGTGATCATCTTTTTCTAATAACACTCATCTGATATTGAGAGAAAAGGTTTCAGATTACTATAAAAATAAATATGCTGCCTTCCAGGCCTCTCTGTTCTCTTAAAGTCAGAATTACTCATGTTCCGATGTAGTAACCACTGTACAATCCCTGACAAGTCAGCGTTTAGGTTCCAAGCCCTGAGACATTCCCTTCAATTTGGCGTATGTGTCCTGAAGCCCCATAGGTTATAACGGATTCTTGTTTGTCCCATCAACTTACAGAAAGATGGATGACATTTACAGTCTATGTGGATGAAGGATGCATGCACCAAGTTTAAAAGAATGTTTCAGAACTCATGTTTTTTTTTGTTAAAAACAAATTAAAGATAGCCGACTTGCCAGGTAGAAGATGTGACTCTAGCAGGGAGAAGTTGCACTGGGCACCAAAGATTGTGTGCCTACGGGCATCAGTGATGAAAATCCAGCCCTTGTAAGGGGTGTTACAGACCTGTTTGAAGGTCTGGTTTAGCCTCTTGAGCTCTTAAACTGGCCATACACTGTGTAAATATATTGACAAACTGGATGAAATTTGTTCAGTGGGTCACCCTGTGGATAGCATTTCATCCAGCATCGAAAAATTTAAGAAGCCAGTCACAAAATGTTCGGCCGAACCGTGACGGCAGCCAATTGGCTGGTTCACGTATTCTGACAGCAGCACATCCACTCCAGTCAGTCCATGGTGATTGGTGTGGATGGAGGAATCTGTTATATTTTTTCATTCAGCCTGTAGTTTGAATGAAAAATTATAACAGCGTACGGCCAGGTTCAATCTGAAAGTCAGGGCTGGTTCTTTTTAAGTATATGTTTCCTTAGAAAAAACATATCACTATATTAATCGATCCCTCAAGTTTATAAAGAGTTCTTTGTGGGAATATTTATATTTAATATAGAAAGAATTATTTATTTGTGGCAAAACATGTTGGGCACACTATAGGGAACTAAGAACTTAGTGGTGGGGTTCATGCAGTGAAAAAGAAATTGACAAAAGAGAAATTTGAAATTTATATAACAAAAAGTAAGGAAGAAATATGCAGGGTTATTCACAAAAGGGTGAAGAGTTTGGAGAAGGCAGGAGAAGTGAACAATCTAGGACAACATAGCTGAACTGGAAAGTGAGCTGAATTGGAGAATTTTTCCATATCAACTACTGTGTCCTAGATTATTCCCTTCTCCTGACTTCTCCAAACTCTTCACCCTTTTGTGAATAACCCTGATAGTCTCTATCCCGCATGGAAACCACTATAGGAATTATGGTTGGGGGTGATGTGTAGATAGAAAAAGACCAATATACAAATATATATAGAGAGAAATGACTAAATAGATATAGGAGATGTGAATATTATAAAAAGTGGGTGAACTGTGGACAGAAACTGTTCATTCATTCTACATAAATACTGTAGATACATTTATGTAGTGAAAGTCTTGCTCCCTCTATATAGAAGTGTGATCATGTTTGCTTGTACTTTATCTAAGACAGACAGAAATATACCCAAACTTTGATGTTGTGTAAACGTGTCTGTGAAGGGACCATCTCAACAATGGATGTCTGAGAGTAATAAACAAACAAGATGGGACCACAAAGGGATATGGGAGTGCTTTTCGTGTAAATTGATGAAGGAAGGTGATGCTCACTTTGACAGGGAAGGAGACGCCAATCCTTACATTGTGTAGGATTAGAAGACACAAAATAAGCTTAGTTAATATGTATAATTATATGCTCATCAGGTGAGATAAGGGCTGAAAGTGAGGAGGTGTGAGTCCCGTGTTGCTCATGTTCTCGTGAAGATAATAGATGTATAAATAGTTGTTGTTTATTCAATCTATTTGCTGTGCATTGTCCTCTTCATTGTTTTATTTTAAGAAAAAAGGACACCAAACAATGTAACAATTCGCATTCATCAGAGAGCTATTAGCATGTGTGTTATTCAATGGATGATGTGTATCATGGCCTCTGCTTTGTATCTACTGTATCAGGAGCCACATTTCTTTGGTTCCCAAAGGATAAGGTAAAGGGGATTGATGCTAAATATAATGCACTCTTCTTCTGCTCCAGGGTTTAGCCTCTGTGTATTTTGCTGGATTAGCTGTGGAATTATTCAGGCAGGTTACACAGAGTCCATGAGAGGATGTGAGACTGCAGAGGGCAGATTAGAATTTATATAAACTATAACATGTTTATGGTCATTTCAAAAGGAATTTTGCCAAAAATGTTAAATCTGCATCTTTCACTAAAATAATACCTGGTAGACATGTGCATTCGGATTCGGAGGAACTGGCTGAATCACAAAATTCCGTTGATTTGGCAGTTCGTCCGAATCCAAAATAACGAATTATTATATGTCCGAATATACGAAAAACTATATTTCGGCATATATTCCTTTATTTTGTATGGACACCGGCATCTTGCTGCGTCCAAGATGGCAGCGCCCATACATGTGTATGGCGGTGACGTCATGTGCCCCGCCTCCAAGATGGTGGCATGCATGCGCAGAACGTGCCAGTGGCCAATAGGGCCGCCGTGCATTTCTTTTTTATTGTACGCTTTCGGATTCAGAGGTTCATTGCCTCAGATTGTGAAACGACATAATTATTCATTTCATTAAACAAAACAAATAAAAAGTTTTTCCCTTTTCAATCGTTTTACCCGAAACAAATTTTAATGTTGTGCACATGCCTGGTGATCCTGTGATGAAGTTCACCAAACTGTATACATTGTATCACACTGATGACACATCTAATGGAGAATACAAGTGGCCTGTTTCAACACAAATTACTTATGTTTCACAAGGAAAGCTGCCCTGAGCAATATCATGCAGCCATCGCTGAAGAAAGGAAGTGGCTGCAAAGAGGCCATAGCAGATTAGCAACACTGAGATGCAACAAAGAATGAAAAAAAAGAAAAACAAGTATTTTATTTGTAAAAAATGGCAATGGTCTATAATACACAGTGGATAGAAAATGAAATGTCATTCAATTAGGGTATACATCTTATTTTAAAACTATTTTAATAAAAACATTCAAACAGTAAACATTTAATTTTAAAACCCCTTTTTACTGCTTCTAATACTGTCCATACAATATATTTGGTGAATTAATGCAGGATGAGGGCCCATTCATACCGGTGGCACCCCAAACGCACCTCCCATCCGCAATGGGATGGATCGCACTACAAAGCAATGTACCCCAAAGCACAATATTGATCGTTGTGGCATGACAGATCGCATTGCAGGCAGGAGGTGCATTTGAGGTGCCATTCAAATGAATGGCAATATAAAGCACCTCCCATACTGTTAACGCACAGTAGGTTAATTGTGTGTTAATCACACAAAACCATGCAATTAACGCATTGCACCGATGTGAATGGGCCCTGAATAGTTGAATGATCTTCCTCTCACTCTATATTAGGAGTAGGCAACCTCGGCACTCCAACTGATGTGGAACAGTCCCATGAGGCATTGCAAGACTCTGACAGCCACAGCTGGGATTTTAGGTTTTACCACAGTTGGGGTGCCAAGGTTGCCTACCCCTGAACTATATGTACATCAATGAAAACTGTAACCCCAGGTCATAGCTATCTTTCAGCAGGTGACTTAAAGCATATCTAATTCCAGATAGAAAAATGTAATATATTGCAGCTTACACCTTTAATGGCTGCATTAGTTTTCTTTTTTCAGTTTCTCTTATTTTTACCTGGTGATCCTGTAAATAACACATTTCCTGTCCTAGGATGGCAACACTTACTCTTCCCTTGTATCTCTGCAGGGAGCCATGGTTGCCACTAAGCCTGGACTTTAAACATGTCTGCCTTTGTTCTTTCCAGATACATGTGAGAGATGGGGTTAGTAGTTTACACAAGAAAGATAAAATAGCTTGCTGTCTGCTCATCTCACAGGAAGTGACAAGGGCACTGCATTTCTAGTAAAATCAACATGTCATTTCTGTACTTGATCAAAATGGTATTTACCTGGAGAATGAAAACTAATGCAGCCACCACATCTAACGACTGGTAAGCTGAAAGACATTAAATTTCTGTTGTTGGATTCTTGGTCTTTGTCTAGCCGAACCAGTGATTTTCTTATAAGTTGAATCTGTCATATTTAAGGCCAGATCCCATGTTTGAATGCAGACTGAATCAGAGAATGCTCTTAGGCCCCATTCACACTGGGCGCTCTGGGACTCCTGCGGCAAGAACCTACAGATTCTTGTGGCACGAATTCCAGGTGTCCTGTTCAGATGCGGCAGCTGTACCCACTGAAGTAAATGACAGAGTTACAGTGTACATGGTACGATTACACTCCAGTCAGGATGATGATTGTTATTGGATGCAGGATAGATGCGTATAGATACATACGGACTGCTGCTACGGATGTGCCTGCTGTTACCCTGTAATTAACTTCAATAGGAACAGAGGCGGCATCTGAATGCTGAGCCTGATGATAGCATCGTCCCTGCAGTGTCTGATGAAGGGGACCCTGCATGGCCCCGAAAGCGCTAGTTCTGGTGACAAGATGTTCCAATAAACGAACACTTTGGACTTCAACACTATTGGTGTGCTGGTGACATCCATTTATTTTGTATAGTTTGGCGGCGCCATCCATTGTCACTGCGAGCACCCCCCCTTATTTAATTTGGGGCTTCCCGGTAAGGAGTGCGGCAAGGTGTTTCTACGTTTGGCATCTGAATGGGGACACCTGGGATTCCCACTGCAGGAATCTTAGAACGCCTGTATCAATGGGGCCTTACTTTTCCAATTTGTGCTGCCATTACAAAATTTGCAGTGGAGGATCAATGGTTTTGGTGCCTCTGAAGTCTCAGTACTCACCATGGCTCTCTGCTTAGAGGCTGAAAACAATTATTCCACTCGGCTTCCTGTATAAAGCATTCAGGTAAAATTAATCTGGACATTGATTATTTATTATTACAGGTATTTATATAGCGCTGACCAGTGGCTGACAATTAAACAGTGCTTTTTACATACTGCACATTCACATCAGTCCCGACCCACGAGGAGCTTACAATCTAAGGTGCCTTTCACACATGCATTCAGGGTCTATTTAGACAGGAGCCAATTAACCTTCCAGCATGTCTTTGGAGTGTGGGAGGAAATCGGAGTACTCAGAGGAAACCCACACAAGCTCTGGTGTTGTGTGCGGAGTACGGCATGGAGTACTTTTTTTAAGTGCACCGAGGCGAGCCCATAGAATGTAATAAAATGTGAAATGTTACTTGAACATTTCAATAAAGTTCTATCAAAAAAAAGAAAATAAACAGTGTGATGCAGCTCGAATGAGTGCATTGGCTTTGTACATGCACACGCACACCAGCAGCCGCACAGTTAAGCCTAGCTGCTGGTGTGAACAAGCCCTTAAATTACACAATGAAAAACTTTTGCAACTTCTTTACATACTGGCACAATAAATATTATAAACATACACAAATCTGTATCAGATCCAAGCCAATCACTAAAATCTCACATAAGCTTGAGCCAACACACATTGCCCAGGCTTGGTCCACTGATGTCATCATCAGGAAGCCCGCCCAGAGCAATGCTGTGCAGCTAATGCTGCAGCAAGCGCATGTAGACAGGAAGTGGCTGAAAAGGACTGGAGTAGATCAGTAAGCACATATACTTACAATACATATCTGCACTAAATATAAAGAGAGCTGTTCTATCAGTTGGAGCATACCTTCTTCATATTCAGCAATGTGCTATTTAAGAAAAAGCCTGTTATGTGCAATTGTTACTCATGCCCAATTGTATTATTCTCCTAGTGCCATAATATGCAATGCAAGGATGGAACTCTGTTTTGTTTATACAGCGACTGGCACACTGACATGAGGGTGTCAGAGGAAGACGCTATAAAGTGAATTTGGGATGGATACAAATTGGCAAGTTTGCCATGACTGAAATTACATCCCCTGAAGAAGGCAGAGGTGTTAATGCTAGAAGTGAATGTGGTGGCATCTAGTTCACTGAAAGGGAACCATGCCCAAAGTTATATTAGAAGCAGCCTCTTTAATAATAAGCATGTCCGGTTCACTTCACTGTTTTTTGTTTTTGTGCCTGTCTATAATTATCGCAAAAGTGTTTGCAATTTACACAGTGCTGAAGGCATGCAGAGTAGAATGGTAAATATTGTTGCTGAAGTCAGGGATAGTGAGTAGTTACCACTTTTCTGGTACATAAGTTTTACGGTACATAGGTTACTGGTCTTTATTGCAGGAGGGGGCGGAGACAAGACCAGTCACTCTGCACAAAGACAGAGAGCACCAGTGACCGGTCTTTATTACAGAAGGGGGGCGGAAACAAGACCAGTCACTCTGCACAAGGACAGAGAGCAGCAGTGGTCGGTCTTTATTACAGAAGGGGGGCCGATTGAAGACCAGTCATTCTGCACAAGGACAGAGAGCAGCAGTGAGTGGTCTTTATTACAGATGGGGGAAGGGACAAGACCAGTCACCCTGCACAAGGACAGAGAGCAGCAGTGACAAGTCTTTATTACAGAAGGGGGGCAGAGACAAGACCAGCCACTCTGCATAAGGACAGAGAGCAGCAATGGCCGGTCTTTATTACAGGAGGGGGCGGAGACAAGACCAGCCACTCTGCATAAGGACAGAGAGCAGCAGTGACCGGTCTTTATTACAGTAAGCTCCTACTGCATAGAGGGAACTTTTCACACTGAAGTACTGCACAGTTTTAGAAGAAATACACAAAGCAAACAAGATTCAGACATGTTTGCTTATCCCGGAATTCAAATGTAATTATTATTTACAGGACGGATGGATACATAATGGATCCTGCCTGCCTGTACAGTTTAAACAAAATAGCTCATTTCACTGCAATGCATCATAGTATTAGCTGTATAAGTCATAAAATGTGCCCTTTCTAAGTAGAGCCTACGGGTAACGCTTTGTCCCACTAATTTTTAAAGTGTCACCTTTTGCCAGGCCATCTTTTTTTATACTGCGAAGTTCACTGCACAGCAAGAGGCAATAAATGCATTCCATTCTCCTTTTTGGAGGTCAGTTGGGTCATAGGGTCTTTGGAGTGAAGGCCCCTTTGTGACTGCAGGCACTGGAGGATGGACAGGGAAGGTCTTCCATGGTGCATGTGACTGAACATACCATCAGATACATTTTACTACAGTTATTAAACACAACTGCTCCAACCAATCCTTACCAATAAAGTCAACGGCTGCTCTGAATTATTCTGAATTATCTGCGACAGGACAGGACCGACTTGAAGAAGGAGAGACGTCACAATGATTTGTAATGACACCATTGCAACGCATAAAAGATCAATAAAAAATGCAGGGACAAGTACTTTTTGTATCAGTGTTCCTTATTTTCTATGGCACTTGCATGGCCGTTTCCCTCCCTAGAAAAGCACGTCATTGTATAGACGTGAATTAGGCATGTAGTTCTATGACAAAGAGAAAACTAGAATACACAATGTGTATGATATCTTATATTTCTACTGAAAAAAGGTCCACACGTGAGATTATATTAAAGAAGAACTCCAAGTATGCAAAAAGTTAACCCTTGCTATGCGAGTTAACTGCTCGTTTTTCTCTAGGCGCCGGAATAAAGACTATATACTCATCTGATCTTCAGTGAATGGACTGAGATGACGTGACATGATGACGTCAATGGGGCTTAGACCGACAGAGCACAGCGGAGAAGAGGCTGCAGGGAGCGGTCCAGCAGCCAGCCATTTTTTAAAAACGAGCAGTTAACCATTGCAGTGCGGGGGTAGCCCCACTGCACAGGTTAACTTTTTACATTCCTGGATTTCCTCTTTTTCCTCCATGTTACTTTAATGGGTATCTTCTCCATAATGGAATATTTAAAAGGAATTCTAGACATGAATGGTGACATCTGCATTCTTCAAAAGGAAGTTCAGTTTTTTTGGGGTGACGGTATTGGTGTATTAACAATCCATACAGAGAAAGAAATCCTAAAAAGCCAATAATATAATAGCAACTGCAACATATCCTCTGCAATCATTAAACTCTTACAAGATATATCACAGTGGCTGTGCATACTTCTCTCATGTAGGGGTGCCTTCCTTACATATATTCCTTGATTTCTTCAGTGGAAGCAGCTAAATGCACTAGTTGAATTTGGCAAAAAAAAATGCTTTTTCTGAACATTTGTGTGATTTTATAATAGGTAATACCGTGTTTCCCCAAAAATAAGACACTGTCTTATATTTTTTTTGGCTCAAAAAAACACACTAGGTCTTATTTTCGGGGTAGCTCTTATTTTTTTTAATATACAACAATCCAAAGTTAATGCAAATCCAAATCAAATAATCCAAAATGGCAAAGTTAAGAATAGGGTTATCAGGGCAATCAGGGGTGCCGTACTTTTCCAAGAGCAATTTGGTAACCAATCGCTGGCCAGAATGAGCGAAGAGTGCTTTCACTATCGATTCCTCACAGGCGGAGTGCATTTGGTATCACTCCGCCTGTGACAGGAGCCGGCGCTATAGAGGAGGCATCAGCTTATGCGGCTCTGCTCCCTCTGCAGCTGCCTCGCTTCCTCTAGCGCTGGCTTCGTTGGCACCGCTGCTTCTCTCCTCGACTCTTCAAGTTCCCCCTTCTGCCACCATTATTTTCGAGGAAACATGGTAGTAGGGATACACCGATACAGATACTAGTATCAGTATACGTATGAGTACTCGCCCAAATGCTCCGATACCTTCAGCGATATCGTAGGGCCGCAGGGGAACATGGAGCCAGCTTCCTGGGCAATCAGGAAGCTGGGCGCCGAGTAAATGAGTAAATGACCCGCTTCCCGGCTTTCTGATTGGCTGGGAAGCCGACTTCCCAGCCAATCAGCATCGAGGCAGCCAAACAGCCGGCTCCATGCTGATTGGCTGGGAAGTCGGCTTTCCTGCCAATCGGCATGGAGCCAGCTGAACAGCCAACTCCATGCTGATTGGCTGGGAAGACAGCTTTCCAGCCAATCAGCATGGAGCCGGCTTCCAGGCCAATCAGGAAGCCAGGAGGCAGGTCATTAGGCCAGCTGATTGGCTAGGAAGTCGATTTCCTGGCTAATGAGCATCTAGCGGGCCAAACATGGAGCCGGCTTCCCGGGAAATCAGGAAGCCGGGCGGCGTGTCATTACCCGCTGCCTGGCTTCCTGATTGCCAGGTAAGCCGGCTCTATGTCAGCAGAAGCACCAGTATCGGTACTCGTTATAGGCGAGTACCGACAGCAAAATATCGGTATTCGTACTCGATACCGAAAAAACGGTATTGGTGCATCCCTAGTTAATAGTCTTTAATAGTTAATGGGGTCAAATCAACAATCGATATTTTTTTTCTTCCTTTCTCCCCTTTATAGGGGTTGGGTGGTGTGTAATGATAATGTAAATTGTATATTTATTTGTTGTGCTAAAATTTGTTTTGTAATTTTTTGCTGTTTGTCTTTTTGTGTAATTGTATTAAATAACGCAAGAAAGGGAATTTAGATTTTGACCGCAAAAAAAATCAAAGTAGCAGGATAGAAAAGATTTCTCGAACAAATGAAATGATCTATGTACTGTATATCCAACTTAGTTTTTAACATTCTTGCCTTGAAGCTCTGGGTCCTGACTTCACACTCCACCTGAAACACTGTCTGCATGGAGTATATACGTTCTTTCTGTACATGGGTTTCCTCCCATAACTGAAGATCATGCTGGCGTACTTCCCCAAAAATGGATCAGGTGAGTATTTCTTCTTTATTTTATCCCCCTAGACCAAAATGAGCAGTTAGCCCTTGCAGTGCGGTGTAGCTTTGTTTATGAGATCCGGTGCGTTTATGGCTTGGAACCGTGCCGTACACGCATTGGATGGTGTGAACAGGCCCTAAGAGTGTGAAACTCTGCATCCGTGGTCACTACTGTGTCATTTGTGTGTTTACATGTTGGGATTGAAAACTGAGCTAGATTTTTAAGGATGTGACCATTTAGGCCCCATGTAGACTTCATAATAAAATTACTGACCATCTACTCAGCATCTTTCTGGCATAAAGACCCTGCATAAAAAATGCATGAAGAGTGTGTGCATGAACACACATATAGGCAGTGCAGCGTTAAAAATGTGACATAAAATTTTACTTCCACATGATTCCTTTAAATTTACCCGCATGCGCATGTACACATGTTTATATGCACACGTGTAAATTTACTGTCCTCAGATGCAGATTTTTCACTTTTAGGGTCCATTCACAGAGCACTGTATACTTTTTTTATTTAGAACTTTATTTATATGTCACATTTGTTATGAGGTTTGTCATGTCATGTGACATTTAATTTAGTTCTACAGGCACAGCAGGGTGCGAGGCGGTTTTTCCGTGACGCAACCCGCTGCACGTAAAAAATGGAAGGCATGCCATCCTTTTTTTTCAGCACACACCACCATGTTTCAACCGCGACGTGCTGGTGTGAATGATGCCCATCTGTGGCAAGGCAAATTTCCATGTCTTGTGTTTGGCCTGCACTGGAAACGATGGCCGGAGCTGCCCCAATGCATTTGATGTGAATGGACCCTTATGGATCTGAATGCAGCCAGGGCCGGATTAACATAGGGGTGGGTTGAGATCCCGCTCCAGGCCCGCCTCTGCAAATAGGCCCGGCCGACCTGAATCGCGGCCTGCCCGACCCAAATCGCAGCTGGCCCAGGCAGCTGTGGCCTTCTATTCAGTCATCTCAGAGGGCCGCTCGCTCTTCTATAGGGCCCCAAGAGGCCCCAGCTGCCCTCTGATATGCCCGAGCAGAGAGCTGCATCTGCTGCCGCCAGACTCATTTACTGACTAACTGGAGCCCACACTGACCACCTGAGAGCCCACACTGACCACCTAGAGCTCGCACTGACCACCTAGAGCCCGCACTGGCCAACTGGAGCCCGCACTGACCACATGGAGTCCATACTGACAACCTGGAGCCTGCACTGACTGCCTGGAGCCCGCACTAACCACCTAAGAGCCTGAACAGCCCCCTAAAAAAGCCTGTGCAGCCCCCCTCCCAAACCCCGCACAGCTCTCTTGAGACCCTGGAGACATCAGGCTGCAAACCCAGAGCAAAACAGAGTATGTAGCTTCATATTATTCTGAATTGCTGTATAATATATTGCTGGAATTTGTAATCCTCTACAGCTGATAGTATTATTCTGCTGCACTTTAAATTATATTGCTGGGATTTGTAATCCTCTATAGCTGATGGTATTATTCTGCAGGGCTGGGATTTTTAGTCCTCTATAGTTAGTTATATTATTCTGCATTGTTGTATAATTTATTGCTGGGATTTGTAGTCCTCCATGGCTGGTGGTATTCGGCATTTCTGTGTAATGTGGGATTTGTAGTTCTCTATAGTTGTTGGTATTCTGCATTGCTGTTTAATGTATTGCTAAGATTTCTAGTACCTCTACAACTTGGAGTCGGTGGCAGATCTACCAGGGTCACAGCTGCAACCGGGCCCTGGCGCTCCACCACTGACTCCAAGCTGTAGAGAGACTACAAATGACAGCCCGGACAGGAGGAAGAGGGCCCCAGTGACCGTCACCATTTCCATAAAAAGGCCCACTAAAATCGGCAGGATCTTTCCGCCAGCGTAGATATCAGTGTTTCATTACGCCGCCTGCGTAAGCCTTAAAGATGTCATACACTGGTAGATTCTTTTATATGAAAAACTCGCCAGAACATTCGATAACGCCATCAGAGGCTCGACGTAGGACATTTCGGAATGAATGGAGTTCCCTGAGCGTTAGTTCGAGAAAATTTTTCCATCCCACCCCATTGATTATTTTTTGCCACTACAGTGATGGAAAACTATCGTTAACTTTAGAAAATCGAACAGACGTTCCGAACCAGAATAAAGTTTAATGAGCCCATCTCTGTAGTGGTAGATTGGAATGAAAAGATGTATTTGGGTTGCAGTAGTGCTACATGGGCACAGGACAGAGGGAAGCTGTAGCCCCTCTTGTCAGTGACCCCCCAACACTGCACTGTCTTCCCATTATATATACATATACACTCATACAGCAATACACATGTGACCAGGATGCGGCTGCTGATAACACCCCCAGCTCCAGCGACGAGAACGTGCACACACGGGAACCCGCTCCCAGCTATCCCCATTGTAGAAAGCGCGCTCCAGTCCCCGCAGCGCAA
>NW_017306720.1:701462-703842 GCF_000935625.1 Nanorana parkeri | reverse complement strand
AAAAATGGATCAGGTGAGTATTTCTTCTTTATTTTATCCCCCTAGACCAAAATGAGCAGTTAGCCCTTGCAGTGCGGTGTAGCTTTGTTTATGAGATCCGGTGCGTTTATGGCTTGGAACCGTGCCGTACACGCATTGGATGGTGTGAACAGGCCCTAAGAGTGTGAAACTCTGCATCCGTGGTCACTACTGTGTCATTTGTGTGTTTACATGTTGGGATTGAAAACTGAGCTAGATTTTTAAGGATGTGACCATTTAGGCCCCATGTAGACTTCATAATAAAATTACTGACCATCTACTCAGCATCTTTCTGGCATAAAGACCCTGCATAAAAAATGCATGAAGAGTGTGTGCATGAACACACATATAGGCAGTGCAGCGTTAAAAATGTGACATAAAATTTTACTTCCACATGATTCCTTTAAATTTACCCGCATGCGCATGTACACATGTTTATATGCACACGTGTAAATTTACTGTCCTCAGATGCAGATTTTTCACTTTTAGGGTCCATTCACAGAGCACTGTATACTTTTTTTATTTAGAACTTTATTTATATGTCACATTTGTTATGAGGTTTGTCATGTCATGTGACATTTAATTTAGTTCTACAGGCACAGCAGGGTGCGAGGCGGTTTTTCCGTGACGCAACCCGCTGCACGTAAAAAATGGAAGGCATGCCATCCTTTTTTTTCAGCACACACCACCATGTTTCAACCGCGACGTGCTGGTGTGAATGATGCCCATCTGTGGCAAGGCAAATTTCCATGTCTTGTGTTTGGCCTGCACTGGAAACGATGGCCGGAGCTGCCCCAATGCATTTGATGTGAATGGACCCTTATGGATCTGAATGCAGCCAGGGCCGGATTAACATAGGGGTGGGTTGAGATCCCGCTCCAGGCCCGCCTCTGCAAATAGGCCCGGCCGACCTGAATCGCGGCCTGCCCGACCCAAATCGCAGCTGGCCCAGGCAGCTGTGGCCTTCTATTCAGTCATCTCAGAGGGCCGCTCGCTCTTCTATAGGGCCCCAAGAGGCCCCAGCTGCCCTCTGATATGCCCGAGCAGAGAGCTGCATCTGCTGCCGCCAGACTCATTTACTGACTAACTGGAGCCCACACTGACCACCTGAGAGCCCACACTGACCACCTAGAGCTCGCACTGACCACCTAGAGCCCGCACTGGCCAACTGGAGCCCGCACTGACCACATGGAGTCCATACTGACAACCTGGAGCCTGCACTGACTGCCTGGAGCCCGCACTAACCACCTAAGAGCCTGAACAGCCCCCTAAAAAAGCCTGTGCAGCCCCCCTCCCAAACCCCGCACAGCTCTCTTGAGACCCTGGAGACATCAGGCTGCAAACCCAGAGCAAAACAGAGTATGTAGCTTCATATTATTCTGAATTGCTGTATAATATATTGCTGGAATTTGTAATCCTCTACAGCTGATAGTATTATTCTGCTGCACTTTAAATTATATTGCTGGGATTTGTAATCCTCTATAGCTGATGGTATTATTCTGCAGGGCTGGGATTTTTAGTCCTCTATAGTTAGTTATATTATTCTGCATTGTTGTATAATTTATTGCTGGGATTTGTAGTCCTCCATGGCTGGTGGTATTCGGCATTTCTGTGTAATGTGGGATTTGTAGTTCTCTATAGTTGTTGGTATTCTGCATTGCTGTTTAATGTATTGCTAAGATTTCTAGTACCTCTACAACTTGGAGTCGGTGGCAGATCTACCAGGGTCACAGCTGCAACCGGGCCCTGGCGCTCCACCACTGACTCCAAGCTGTAGAGAGACTACAAATGACAGCCCGGACAGGAGGAAGAGGGCCCCAGTGACCGTCACCATTTCCATAAAAAGGCCCACTAAAATCGGCAGGATCTTTCCGCCAGCGTAGATATCAGTGTTTCATTACGCCGCCTGCGTAAGCCTTAAAGATGTCATACACTGGTAGATTCTTTTATATGAAAAACTCGCCAGAACATTCGATAACGCCATCAGAGGCTCGACGTAGGACATTTCGGAATGAATGGAGTTCCCTGAGCGTTAGTTCGAGAAAATTTTTCCATCCCACCCCATTGATTATTTTTTGCCACTACAGTGATGGAAAACTATCGTTAACTTTAGAAAATCGAACAGACGTTCCGAACCAGAATAAAGTTTAATGAGCCCATCTCTGTAGTGGTAGATTGGAATGAAAAGATGTATTTGGGTTGCAGTAGTGCTACATGGGCACAGGACAGAGGGAAGCTGTAGCCCCTCTTGTCAGTGACCCCCCAACACTGCACTGTCTTCCCATTATATATACATATACACTCATACAGCAATACACATGTGACCAGGATGCGGCTGACGATAAGACACCCAGCTCCGGCG
>NW_017306720.1:694570-701363 GCF_000935625.1 Nanorana parkeri | reverse complement strand
CGCCTCTGCAGCAATAGCGGAGATCGGACTCGGCGTGTGGCGGCTCCGCCCTCCTGCGCAGGACTCCCCTCCACTAGTCTTGACCGCGCTCGTAGGCCACGCCCGCCTCCTGAAAGGATAGGCTGTGGGCCCGCGGTCGCCCCCGCCCATTTCTCTCTAGGAAGACCGTGAGTGGCTGCGCGCGGCTACGCCCAGGTTTTGCTGTGCCGGGGAATTGTGTGCTGGTGCCGCAGCAGCCTCAGATTGGAGAGCGGTCGGCGGGGACTTAGTGGTCCAGGCTACGCTTTCTCGCTTCAGAGTGCACCGCAGCGCCGGGACTCATTGCCTTATCCTCCCTCTGATCCCCGCCATCTCCAGCAGCATCACCATGGCCAAGGAGGAGAACAAGAGCACGGAGCAGTCCTCTTCTGCATGGAAGCAGTTCATCTACAACCCGCGCAGTGGGGAGATCTTGGGCCGCACGGCCAGCAGCTGGGGTAAGCAGGCTACAGCCATCATTCCTATGTGTGAGACGTGATAGGATAGCCCCCAGCACATCCTCCATGACCCACTGCAATGTGTATGTGTGAGTCCTGGCAGGTCATAGCTGTTCATTGCACATCTCCATCCAGCTCATTGATTCCTGATCATGGACATCATGAATGATAAATAATCTTCTGGTTCAATGTATTATATGGCTTCTTAAAGGGTTAGTCCTCCCTCATCTGATATCTCTATCCTGGGTTGATGACATCCGTTTGACATACCCCCCCCCCCCAGCTTCATACATCTCCTTTTGCAGCCCAATCTGTAGACCTGAGCTATTATTGGGGTGCCCCCACCTGAGTTGGGGCTTTTATGCCCTTGTTCATATGTTCCATCGATTTTACATTGAGGTGAATGCACTAGAAGGAGTGAGATTCCTTAGCAAGGGCTGGCAGAGCTTGATAAATCTGAAATGCTGACGGAGGACCTGATGGAGGACTTGGTCCACCATCATATACACTTAATTGATACACATTTTCCTATGGCTAAATGTTTGAGATTCCTTGGCAAAGGCTGGCAGAGCTTGAAATACATGCAAGATGGTGTCCCTGGAGTTCCTGAGAAATATGAAATGATGATGGAGGAGCTGATGGAAGACTTGGTCCACCGTCATATATGCCTAATTAATAGTAGCCTGCCCATGGAGGTTTTCCTGTGGTTAAAATGTTTCTGAACTCTAAGATTACAAAGCAAGGGTTGGCAGAGCTCCAACTAAGACAGTACCATTATAGTTCTTGAGCATTAGGAAATGCTGATGGAGGGCTTGGTCCACCATCGTATGCCTATAATCGATATTTATAGGCTGCCCAGGCATGTTTTCCTGCAGCTAAAATGTTTCTGAGCTGCGTAAGATTCCAGAGCAAGGGCTGACAGAGGTTGGAATACATGTAAGATGGTACCACTGGAGTACCCTTGAAATATGAAATGCTGACGAAGGACTTGTTGGAGGACTTGATCCACCATGATATGCGTATATGCTATATTAGTGGGCTGCCCATACACCTTTCCATACATCCAAAATGTTTCTGAGTTGGCTCTGTCAATGTGCATGATAATGGGATTGTCAAAGCTTAATATATTCGTCATCAGGCTTGGTCGGTGTATGGTATTTATCTATCCACAGTGTTTCGACTATTGGACTGTAGAAGCTCTTGAATATTTGAGGTGTCCCCGATCAGTAGAATCAAATTATTAATGTCATTATAATTCTGAATTGTGGTTTTTGGGTGATCTATTTATTCAGCTGGGTGGCTGAGGACAAGATTTAGGCCCCTTTCCTCCTAGTAGATGTATTCAATTATGTGCCGTGTCTATCTGCTGACAGCGAGTGAGGTGTTGTAATGCAGATGAGACTGTTGTCACCACAGCCTTGAGCTGAGCATCCAATCTTAGAGGTTATCCTATAGGACAGTGGTGGGGGCAATGATGCAGCATTGGTGTGTTGGTTGTAGGTGATCGAAGGATGCAGCATTGGTGTGTGGGGTGTAGGTGATCGGAGGATGCAGCATTGGGGTGTTGGGTGTAGGTGATCGGAGGATGCAGCATTGGTTGTAGGCGATTGGAGGATGCAGCATTGGTGTGTTGGGTGTAGGTGATCGGAGGATGCAGCATTGGTGTGTTGGGTGTAGGTGATCGGAGGATGCAGCATTGGTGTGTTGGGTGTAGGTGATCGGAGGATGCAGCATTGGTGTGTGGGGTTAGGTGAAGGAAGGATGCAGCATTGGGGTGTTGGGTGTAGGTGATGGGAGGATGCAGCATTGGTGTGTTGGGTGTAGGTGATGGGAGGATGCAGTGTTGGGGGTAGGTGATGGGAGGATGCAGCATTGGGGTGTTGGGGGTAGGTGATGGGAGGATGCAGCATTGGGGTGTGGGAGGTAGGTGATGGGAGGATGCAGCATTGGGGTGTTACGTGTAGGTGGTGGGAGGATGCACGATTGGGGTGTAGGTGATGGGAGGATGCAGCATTGGGGTGTTGCGTGTAGGTGGTGGGAGGATGCACGATTGGGGTGTAGGTGATGGGAGGATGCAGCATTGGGGTGTAGGTGATGGGAGGATGCAGCATTGGGGTGTTGGGGGTAGGTGATGGGAGGATGCAGCATTGGGGTGTTGGGGGTAGGTGATGGGAGGATGCAGCATTGGGGTTTTAGGGGTAGGTGATGGGAGGATGCAGCATTGGGGTGTGGGGGGTAGGTGATCGTAGGATGTAGCGTTGGGGTTTTTTCTATGTGACATTTTTCTTGTAGGGTCTGGAGTTTTGTAATGGTCATACACTTGTATGTAGAAAACACATATGGAATACCCCTGATTCTGTGTTCATAACTGCAATGGTGACATGACGAGGGGGACCAATAAGGGGATACTGTTCATAAATTGGTGACCTCTGGTGGACAAGAGCTGGAATACATTCTAACTAATGGAGTCTTGTCTAATGGTGAGGATTCCCAGTGATGGAGGGCTACAGAGAGGAACATCTCCTCCATTAGAGTGAATGTATGAGTAGATATGTCTGCCCTTCAGAATAGGCAAACGTTATAGGACTTCTATAGGGTATGTAGGCATCCCGTAGACCAAATGTCATAATGAAGGCCAACGTATGGATTGTTATGTGCAATAAATACTCTGATGCTAGATTTTCCTCCATGGCAGACGTCAGGTTGGTGGCATTCCGATGTCAGCATTGGCTTATTGCTGCATGGTGTCAGGCTGCTGCAGTTTACGTTTCAGCACTGGAATTATTATGATCATAAAATAGGTCATTGGATGGAGCTTGTGATGCGGAAGCCTAGCAAGAGTTGGCTGTTCTGCAGAGGATGAGATGCCTTGCTGCAAAATGTAGAGCTGTTATGGGGGATTGTCTCGCTTGTGTAGACCATCATTCTGAGGGTAGGGTGGCCTGAGGAGCACCTTGCATTAACCCTTTGGCAGCAAGGGGTAACATTCATCAGAAATGGTGGGGAAGGCTCTATCGGTGGTGTGACACATTTCATGGTTGCTGGGAGGAGGTGGGGGGCGATTCTGAAGGCAGGCGCATTGGATGCTAAAAATAGCTCGCTCTGTGCATGGGAGACATTGAGGGGGGCTGCCATCTTATTCTAGCCTGGCGGAAAATCCCACCATCACCACCTCCCTGGTCTTTTATCTCTGCAAACCCCCCCCCCCCATTTTGTAAGGGGGGTGGGCTTGGGTAGAGCAGGTCTGTTGAGGCTGAAGACCTAATTGGGGTGGGTTGGGGGGATTCTTGATGTGTTAGGTGAGATTGCCCTGATTCCTCCATTTCCCTGTTTGAATGAATCTTTCAGCCTCTCGGAGGAGATGGGGAAGGGGTGGGGGATGGTTTGTCATAGTCACAACTGCGAGAACACAACCTGTTAACCCTTTCTCCTCTTGATGGCCAAAAATCTTCAGTTAGATGATCTCCTTGTGCCTGTTTTCTATGCAGATTCTTCGCTTCTGGTGTTATTTCCTTTTCTCTCGTGCTGGCATCGCGCTTTAAGTGGCGCGAAATGTTAACCACACACTGGCAGATACACTTGCTGCAAATGTAAGGGTGCTGTCTTTGCAGTGCTCGGCTTCTTGAGGATTATTTAACCCATTATGTGCAGAAATATCTGCGGTGCATTGATGATGGCTTGTAAGTGCAGGGGCAAGCCCATCAGCGGCCGGCAAGCTGTAATCTTTTGTGGCTGCTTCAGAAGAACTTGTTAATTGTTGTCTCTCTGGAATGTCTTTGCCTCAGTGATGGATTTTTTTCCCCTCGTATTTGTATGCGTCTCAGTGCGCAAGCCTGTGGTATGGGAAGTAGTCAATTTGCAGGAATGGGAATTTTAGATTGTACAGTTGATATACTAAAGTTCCAGTGCGACTTAAGTGTCCAGTCTCTTTATAGGACGCTCATTGGCCCCATTGTTTTTATTTGTAATAATATTGCTGAATAGGCTTGGGGTGGTGTGTATTCCGCAGCTCTTATGAAACTGCCAATCCTGAAGTAACTTGATGTTGGAGAATTCTGGGTATTGTTCCTCGGTTGAAGGGTCCCAGTGCCCATTCTAGGCCTGATTGGTTGCCGTGCCCAGCTGCTCCAGGTTTAGTCTGCTCCAGTTCTGATAAATTCCCCTAAATGTGTCTTACATCTATTACAGTGAAAGGTCCAGTATTTGCCAACTGGTGCTTGGACATTGGTATCTTTCATCTATATAGTGAAAGGTCCAGTATTTGCCTGCTTGGGCATCAATGTCTCATCTATATAGTGAAAGCTCCAGTATTTGCCAGCTTGGGTACCAGTGTCTTTCATCTGTATAGTCAAAGGTCCAATATTTGTCTGCTCGGGCACCAGTGTGTCATCTACATAGTGAAAGGTTCGTTATTTGCCAGCTTGGCTATCAATGTCCTTCATCTATATAGTAAAAGTTCCAGTATTTGCCAGCTGGTACTCGGGCACCACTAAGAACAATGTTAAATTTCTTTCTGATGCTCAGTGCTTGCGAAGGTGTCTATTACCTGTCACAGCTGAGCTTCCTATCCAGAGCTGGGCGCTGTCATTGCCTGACGCCCATAGTCGACACTACGTCTGCACCATCCACGTCACAGCTCTGCATCCAAACCGATTCTGCGTCTCAGAATTTGGAATCCTGCAGCAATGGATGGGAGCCTGCGGTTCTCTGTAAGGGAAACCCGTGCTTGACATATTATGGAGGCGGTCATTGCTGGTGTGTTGATCTAAATTCTGTTGTACATTTTGAGTACCTGACGTGGAACAAATATGCAGTTCAGGAATTCTGACTTTACTCGCTGCATGCTTGCTCTGGGGCAGTAACTCAAAATAGTCAGGGGATCAGCATATCTGCCAGGGAGCCAGAAATGTGGATGAGGTCAGGTTTCCTTTTTTGACGCTTGATTCTCAAGGTGGACTCGTTTGTCCACCTTGAGACAGAAACCGCCTTCCTGCACGCCAATTGCACTTTACTTTGCAGTGCATGTCAGGCAATCTCCCTTTTTACTGTGCAAGCAGTAATGAGGGGCACTGTGTATCTCTGCTTTACCAGCAGACGTGATTAGAAAATTGGACAAAACCTGCTAATTTCCAGAGATCCTGTGATATGGTCGTTCATAATCCATACACAGAGATCAGGCAACGACTGCATTATAAACCTAAGTTTCGTTCAGCAATGTCCTCCAGTAGGTGGAGACAAGCGCTCCAAACGCCTTGGAGAAAAAATAAACCAATACTGTGGAACCTTTGTCGTATCGGCTATATTAAAAAAAAAAAAAAACATTTTTGGTCAGCACTGATTTCTATAATGGTGAAACAGTTGCTACCCCTGCTGTAGCTCGGTATATGTTGTGTGAATGTATTCAGCTGCAGCTATGTTGGATGCTAATTACATAGAATTAGGGAGTCCACTGAGTAAATATGGCCAGTTTGTGGTTTCAACCCCTTCATCATTTAGTTGAGAGGTCATATGACCTGCTGGATGGTGTTTTTTAACAGCTAGCCGAATTTTAGTGCTCTGGAGAGCATCAGACCGTATTAAGCTCTTCTAGGACTGGCATGGTTAAGTAATTCAGGCCTGGATTAATGGTGGCCCGTTCTGCCTGGATTATTGGTGGCCCATTCTATCTGGTTGCATATTCCTCTACACTGCAGTCTTTGAATGGATTTTGGTAGCTAGCTATGATTGACCCCCACTAGACTGGGACATGCTAGTGTCTCGGCAAATTGGCGAGCATTAGGAGCTTATGGTTGTCACTATTTGATGCTTGCGTGTACAAGACCTTTTATTTTGTCACATAAGTGCACTCATTAGGTTGTGATGTTTCTCATTCTTGGGTTATCCATACTCTGCATCTTACAGACCTTGTATCCTCCTCATCTCTATCTCGTATGACACCATCTTTAAATGAAGTGTTTTGGGACATGCGGAAGAAGACTACATATGAAAAGACATCTCCGTTATGTCTTTAGAGTTGTGTGTTTATTGTTCATTCTTGTAGGCCATCAATGGACTACAAGTGGATTTCCAGCTGGAATTTCAAGACCCAGCAAGCCTTTGAGTGTACATGTTCAGCTAAACATCTGGCAAGGCATTTTGGAGCTTCTATTTCCATGGCAGTTGGGCGGTCTCCTGATTGATGGTCACTGCTGTCTCCCAAGCTATGAGATATATGTGCATCTCTTCTTTTTCTGTATGACTGAAAAATGTGTGTAGAGGGCATTCAGTTGACAAAAGGAAAGCCGAACTAGATGAGGATGTCAGTACATCTTCTGTGT
>NW_017306720.1:691286-694376 GCF_000935625.1 Nanorana parkeri | reverse complement strand
AAAGCCGAACTAGATGAGGATGTCAGTACATCTTCTGGGTGGGGGGGGGGGACTTTTGTTTTTGAAGAAACATGAACACATAATGCCGGAACCAAACACCCTCAGCAAATATCCATTGGTGGTGCATGTTGATTGTAAGTATTGGGTGAGATCTGTGGGACGTTTAGGACGGGCATATACGGGCATATTAATGACAAAAATAGGTTATTTTAGGCCTTCTCTTCCAGTTAATGATCTGTGTATGGGTTGCCACCATAATATGAAAATATTATGTAAATATGAATATCAAACAGCTAAATCAGAAAATGTTGACCAGTGAGGGCAACATCAATGGATAAATGTTGCAGATCATGCGACCTACAACTCAGGTTGTGTAGTTGGAGCGGTGTGTGTATATAATCAGCTTTGGGGTGTTTAGTAAAAGTAATGTTTTATTGGTCTTTTTTGAAAAACTATATTTGTTAAAGGGGTTTTCCATCTTCAGTCCATTTGGTGAAAAACTGCTTCAAGATGGCTGCAATTATCGCCATGAGTGACCCATGCTCAGCTGTTTGTTTTTGTGGTCCTTGTGATAGAATCCAGCCTAGAAATTATTTTGTTAATCGGAGGGGATACTAGTAACAATACCCATACTATTGATAAGGGCCTTGTAGGGGCTCAGGGTGGGAAAAAACAATGTTTTATATTATGTAACAGTGATCAACACAACCGTGGAGACTGAAGAAAGTCTGGAGTCTTAACAGAAGCAGATTATCCGCTATCCCGTTAGTCGGTTAATAGGAATGAACCCAGTTCACAAGAAAGAGCCCAATAATCAAATGAAGCACTTCATATTTAGTAAAGCATAAATTGAAGAAATTAATTGGCTGATTAAGGTCCTATTTTTATGTTGGTGCCATTTTGGGAAACTTGGCGAATGTTCCTAAGCCCCACCATGATCGAGTTGAATGACTAATTATGTGTTAGGACGTGACCAATGGTTTCTCACTTCTCCACAGTGGACTTAAAGTACAGCTACACTTTCACTATAAACCCTACTTAGTCCTTCCTCCTTGGCTTCCCAACCTAATCTATACTTGAATCCCCATCTGTGTGCTTACTTTTCCCTGACAGCATTGTCCTCCAGTATTTACAGACTTCATACAAAAATCCTTAGTCACCACATTGAATTGGGCCATACTACAGTAGACTCTTGGAGTACAGTCTGATTCATGTCTAGGGCCCATTGATGTTCAATCAAGGCCAGGGCAGAAGAGGATTTCATCAGAGATTAAAACAATGAAGGAGGCCACTGTTGTCAGGAAGAGGCTTTAACAATGAAGGAGACCACGGTCGTCAGGAAGAGACATTAACAATGAAGGAGACCACGGTTGTCAGGAAGAGGCTTTAACAATGAAGGAGACCACGGTTGTCGGGAAGAGACATTATCAATGAAGGAGACCACTGTTGTCAGGAAGAGGCTTTAACAATGAAGGAGACCATGGTTGTCAGGAAGAGGCTTTAACAATGAAGGAGACCACGGTTGTCAGGAAGAGGCTTTAACAATGAAGGAGACCACGGTTGTCAGGAAGAGGCATTAACAATGAAGGAGACCACGGTTGTCAGGAAGAGGCTTTAACAATGAAGGAGACCACGTTGTCAGGAAGAGGCTTTAAACAATGAAGGAGACCACGGTTGTCAGGAAGAGGCTTTAACAATGAAGGAGACCACGGTTGTCGGGAAGAGACATTATCAATGAAGGAGACCACTGTTGTCAGGAAGAGGCTTTAACAATGAAGGAGACCACGGTCGTCAGGAAGAGACATTAACAATGAAGGAGACCACGGTTGTCAGGAAGAGGCTTTAACAATGAAGGAGACACGGTTGTCAGGAAGAGGCTTTAACAATGGAGACCACGGTTGTCAGGAAGAGGCTTTAACAATGAAGGAGACACGGTTGTCAGGAAGAGGCTTTAACAATGGAGACCACGGTTGTCAGGAAGAGGCTTTAACAATGAAGGAGAGCACGGTTGTCGGGAAGAGGCTTTAACAATGGAGACCACTGTTGTCAGGAAGAGATAAGTAAGAATTTGGTATGGGAGGGGGGTTCTGGGTTAGATTGGGAGGCTGGGGTATTTTTATTTTGATTCTGTAGTCCCATTACCCTGGTTGTTGTATTTGGTGCACTTTTAATTCCTGGACCTTCTGGAGTCTGTTCATGAAAGTCATAAAGAGTAAGTGCACTGCAATATAATTTATATAGATCTGGGGCAGGCAACCTTGGCTTTCTAGTTGTGGTGAAATTCCAAATCCCACGAGGCATGACTCCCAGGGACAGAGGCATTTGTAGTTTCACAACAGCCAAAGTGCCGAGTATGCCTACCCCTGCTATAGATCTTCTCCAGGAACAAAAGTGACAGCAGCTCTACATTTATTCAGAAGGAAATCTCGAGGGGAGGCTGCGGCAGACAACCTGCATTTCCATTATAGGAATGAGAGCATCCATTGCAGCCCTTTGGTTAGTGCTTAATCTTGCAGCAGAATAGGGGTTAGGCATATTTACATTCAGAGGAATGGATTGAATGTTTTCTTGGACTTATCGCTTTGGGCCTGGTAAATATCTATGGCTAGGGACAGATGAGCTTTCCTGGACACGGCAGAAGCCGCCGACACTATCAGACTGTCATTGATTTGTCCAGGCTTCCTGTCCGCAGGAGAAATGCTCTGCTCTAGGTAGTATATGGCCAGAAACAACCATGTGAATGAGCCCATACAGTGCATTGGGGCGCATTGCAGGTTTTGCCCCTCATTGTGGCAATGCAAGTGTGTGAATCCAGCTTTTGAGTAGTTGTCCTACACACAAAGATATGGTACTGGCTCAATAAGCAAATAGACTGCTATTTGGAGGCCCACTGACGTCATCACGTACAATGCAGGGCCCATAGCCCTCCTTTCCTCCTGGAAAAGACAGAAGGCTTAGAGATTCTCATTGGACCAATGACTGCTCGCCTGTGCATGCATTATGTTACTATACAGCCTCCAGGGCGGTGCAGTGAAGTGCTGGGGCAGTTATAGCCACTGGTGTGGGCAATGGGTGACAGACATCCATGCA
>NW_017306720.1:688362-691252 GCF_000935625.1 Nanorana parkeri | reverse complement strand
GAAAGGGCGATCTAACCCTTTAAATGTGTTACTAGTTTGCAAATACATGATGGCGACTCCATCTTACAGGAGATGATGCAGATTCCTTTGCACAAGTTCTAGGGGCCTTTTTTTTATCTGACCGCTCAGCCTGCCCATCTACCTTGTCTGATTATGCCCATCCCCACCTAAAAGCCAGATGATGTTGCCAATAGGTACCGGCAGGCATCTATTTTGGGGCAATATTTGTTAATTACACTATTTGTGACCCTCTAACGCAGGACTGGACAAATACCAAAGCAGGGTCGCCAATGTTCCTTAAAAATTACAGGTCGTGCCTAACTTTTGAGGTTTTCTCTAGCTGGCTCCTAAAACAAAAATTCCTGGCTCCTGAATTCCATATTTAATATTTCTCCACTCTTCCTTAACATATATTTAAGATGGGGGGGATGGGGTCTTCTACTTGCACGCGCTCCTCCATTACATGACTATGTACTGAGGGAATGTCACCGTGCATGTGTGTAAAATGGTTGTGAAGATGAGCCTTTGGTCAGATTGTGTTGTCTGCGGCCTTTTTAATGCCAAAAGTCATATTGGTGAGACGTAAAGTAGCTCATGCCTCTTTGTTTATTTGGTGATGGTTCACTGCCATCCCCATTCGTACCGGGCTCCACTGTATGTAGGGAACAGGTGCACAGTAGCATACAGCATCTGCCTCCATTCGATCTGAAAAATGTAACCCCCGAATCCAGCCGCCGTTAACCATTTTTTTCCCCTCGTCAGCTGTGACTCTGGAAAGTTTGGTCTCCCCCTTCTGGGGTATAACCTGACACCCCAACATGCTTGGCGGTTTATTTTTATATCTGCGTGCAATAGGATACAAGTGTGTCTGCAGTGTGATATTGTCTGCAAATGTCACATTCCCAACAATGCTCCAGCTATGGGCAGTATTATCTGTGTAGTGCAAGCATTCTTGTAGGTTGAACAGGGGAAGGGGTCCAGCTGCTTTTGTGATGTGCCGCCTCCCTACAATTGAAATGGAAATAAGACCCTGGTAATGCCACTCACTGAGAAAGGAAGGGAAATTTCCACTCCCGCTGCTGCTCGTCTTGTGATTTCAGAACCCAATCAGCACTTTTCTCTGCCTCCCTCCTTTTATTCATTCAGTGCGTAGGTCGAATGAATAGGTGAGTGTCACAGTAACCGTTACAGCACCCGCATGAATTTGTCGCCCTTTTTTTTTTTTCTCACTTGTTCTGCGTCACTTCTGGGTTAACCTGTTGTTTGCCAGGAGCCTCCTATAGCTGCTGTACTTGTATCATTCGGCTGTGCTGGACCGGAACTTTGTCTACTATGCTGGTTCTTTCCCTGTTTTAAATGTGATTGTGCTAAAAAGCATCTACAAAGAATACCGATAAAACGCCGTCATGTGTTGTGTGAATACCCATACACGTGTCTGATTTTTTGATTGTGGATGAAAATGCCTAGCGGGAACTTTTTTTTTGCAATACCTTGTGCTGGTCATGGAACTCTAGGATCATTGTATCAATCACAGGGTTTTATTATCCAGAAAATGTCAGCTATACAGCGGTAGATTCTTATTCGAACGTTCATATGGAAAATCCCGTCGGAACATTCGATAATGCCATCAGGGAATTGACAATTTGTTGTTTGGTTCGGTTTTACATTCGTGTTTGGAATGAATGGAGTTTCCTGGACAAAAACCGCGTTTGCTGTTAGAAATGCGTTCCTGGAAAAGATTTCCATTCTGCGCCAAAAATGTTCATCCGGATTGTCGATCTGACCCCATTAATAGCAAATCAAACGTTCCAAAAACAAGCGAAATTCTTCTGGTGTGTGGCCAGTTTCAGTGATTGCCTCACTCTACAAATTGTGTTCATTGAAAAAGGGCGGCCGGTCCTGGCAGGAGATCCAATCAAACCAAATCAAATCTGATTGGCTCAAACAGCAGAAGAACATTTGAAAGGATTGAATAAATGATCTCCATTATTACATGTGTGTGTGATTAATAGCTCATAAGCCTTGTGTGCCGGAGAGAGAAGACCCGACTTCAAATGCACTGACTGGTTTGACCCAGCCGGGGTTCCCTCTAAGCCACTATTACAAACTACAAATCCTATCCTGCATCTATCTCTCGAGTCATGCCTGTGAGAATCTGTGTCTCATGGGATTTGTAGTTGCGCGACAGCAGGAGGGCTGGAGTTTGCCCACCCCTGCTCTAAGACCCCATTCCATGTGGTTTAGGGAGTGCTCTCTTGTTAATCGATTGCAAAATCTCCATGCTATTACTAGCTCACTTAGGGCCCATTCACACTTGAAGCCTATCTCCAAAGGAGAAAACCCCTCCCCGCACTGCATGGTTTAGCTGCTCTTTCATTTCCAGGGGAGCTGTGTAAAGGACTCTCGCTTACCTGATCCCCGCTCCGGCAATATCCAAGACTGGTGCCCATAGGCTCTTGGACCCCCCTCATGCTCCGGTGGTTGGAGGGCCACTAAGGCCATCACATACAATGAAGGGCCCATAGCCTGCCTCCATGGAAGAAGGCTTAAGTGAGATTGCCGTTGGACCAATGACCACTCGCCATTGCAAGCATTTTGTTGCTATAGAGCCTAATTGCAGTGAGGTGTTGGGAGTGTAATACCAGCTATCTGTAGGCCTTTGCTGTGACCCTATTTCTTGAGTGTTGTGTTAATTAGTAGCCACGTTTTAATGAAATCGCACTGAAATGTTTGACGAGATTCATAAATCCATCCTTCAACCTTTTGTTTCCAGGCTGCTGATCAATATGGGTTGGATTGGAAGGCTGTGCAGTGCAGATGAAGCTCTCCTCCTTCCTCCGCTCCCATTAATACATTGCAGAGTCGGTGCTGAGGTTCAGGTATAGATCCA
>NW_017306720.1:674800-688344 GCF_000935625.1 Nanorana parkeri | reverse complement strand
GTGGGACCCAGGGACCACGGCACAACAGCTGAGCATAGAGAGGGTAGAGCAAAGCAAAGAATGTCCGTTCTTTGCTCTGCTCTGTGTGATCAGTAAGACCGCGGCGCTGTAAGCCCAGCACCAGCTGTCAGGAACTGCACAGAACATCTTTTCTGTGTTGGAGGGCAGGTTCCATAAAGAGAACCTGTCACCTACAAATTCACATAGGGGATTGTATGCCCCCATGTGATAGGAATAAAATTAAGTGAAAAAATAAAAATGTTTTATAAAAAAAAAGTATTAAAAAAAAAAATATTAAAATTATACTTACCTTTCTGCGAACAGTCCCTCCCCTCCGCCAGTATGGGTGTACAATCTGTACTGTGCAGCGCAGTCCTGCCCTATGCATTTTGAATTGCACTAGCAAATTGCAAGCACTTATTGGTCAGGTGACCGCGCTGACCAGTGAGAAGCGCTATTTAGCACAGTCAAATACGGATTTGATAAGGGATGCACCGATACTAGTATCAGTGCCGATACCGAGTATTTGGGCAACTACTTGTACTCACCCAAATGCTCTGATACCGGAACTTCCGGTCCGAGAAAGATTTCCTCTGACCGGCAGTACTGTAGGGGAACATAGGGGTGCAATCAGGTAGCCCGGCGGCGAACATGACCCGCCTCCTGCTTTCCTGACTGGCCGGAAAGCTGGCTCCTTGCTGATTGGCTGGGAAGCTGGCTAAAACCAGTATTGGTGCATCCCTAGTTTTGATTAAAACCTATTTTTTTGTATTAGGACAAGTAGATTGGGCCCCTACTTTAACCCTTGGACAAGTAGTTTAAAAAAAAAATTCCACACCCCTGTAAGCAACTCTAGGTGCAGTAGTGTGCGTTAATCGCATAGTATTGTCCAATTAATACAACGCTGTGGTGTGAACACGCCCTTAGAGGGTAACAAAAGCCAAACAGCAGCTTATGAAATGCAAAGCTCCAAAACCTTCTGTCTTTGTATTGAATATTCGGAAGGTTTATTTTCATAAATGGGAATCTGGGTCTAGATCATGTCGAGGTTCTGAACAACTAGCCACAACATATAATGCAGTTCAGAACCCTCCCCATCCTGTACTGTAGATCAGCAGGGCTTGTCTTTCGATGCTATTCAACAATTTTCATGCAGTGCAGTAATTGGTAAGCAAAAACGCCCAAATCGCTTGAAATGTGTTTCCATTTTTCTGGTGATGTTGTATTGTGACTGGAGCGTGTATGTACCATCTGATATGTGTCATTATCTGCTCTCCTCCTTTTCTTATCAGAGGGAAGTCTTTTTGTTTGACAGCTCCTATGGGTGTAGCGTTGCTGATTCTGCTGCCAGATACGTAAAGACTTGTCACTGTAGGTGCGGGCTGATGCGTCGGTCGGCTCTCTATAGTGATACACACACGGGGCGGGTTGAATGTTTGTTTCCATTTTGCTGAGGAAACAAGTTTTTCGATCATTTTATTTTATAAACGTGCGAATTCTGAAAACAAAGTAACAGAAACGGAAAAAATGTAGTTTGAGTTTATCTGTAAAACGCTGTCTGCTCAATTCACAAAGCTGACACACCAGGATAATGATCCTTCTTTTCGGTGACGTTTATTTTCAATGTGATCTACAAATAACAGTCACATGGCAGAAAATGAAGATCCTTATCCGTGTGTAAATCTTCACGAATCCAACCTTATGTAAGCAGAACACAAGGAGATGAAATATAAATACTGATTATAAAGTCCATTAAACTGCCTGTTGGTTAAAGAGGGGGGGTGGTATCTTTACTAAATCTGTGTAATGCATGACATCGCCCCGTGTTTTATCCATTTAAACACCCCGCAGTACCGAAAAATAACTGTTGGTGTCCCAGACAGAAACTTCTTGCTTTTGGATAGAGGGGAAATGTAAGCAACCCTGTCAGGTTTTTCCTGCTCTCTGGGGCTTCATTAGAGAGATTTACTCTCACCTCCTGTTCTACTGATAATGTTTTACCAGACAGGAAGTGAGAAGAGCTCTCCAAAGCAGCAACAGAGAAGGAAATAGGAATTTAAATGACTTTAGAGTAGGGGAAGTCTGGAACCCCTGTCAGATTTTTATTTTTCTTTGTCCGTGCTACAGGTTTTCCCTTACATCCTGTTTAGTGAAACCGTTTCAGCAGGACAGGAAGTAAAGGTCAAAGTCTCTAAAGGAACCAGGGATAGTTTAAATAGCCAACATGAGTTCTAATCCTCCCCCCATCTATCCAAAACTGGAGAAAAGTTTTTTGGCTTGAGATAAGCTGACCATAGACAGCTGCTGAATCGTTCAAAATTCGAGCTGTGGGTGGACTTGTTGGCGCCAGCTGACCTGGGAAAACTCGACTGAGCCGAGAAAACGATCAGCTGAACAGTGACTGCGTTCTATCAGATCCAATCTCTGTTCAGTTATTCTGACAGCAGCGGGTGCCATGGTTGTCTGAATACAATAGCCAGCAGTAGTGATTCCTCCACCCACACTGTTTAGCTTGGTTCTGTCATTCAGCCTGAGGGCGTTTCCTTATGTCGTCCTCCTCTTCCATCCTCCTCCTTATCCCCTTCTCCTCCTCTTTCATCCTCATCCCCTCCTCCTCTTTCATCCTCCTCCTTATCCCCTCCTCTTTCATCCTCCTTATCCCCCTTTCCTCCTCTTCCATCCTCCTCCATATCCCCTCTTCCTCCATATCCCCTCTTCCTCCATATCCCCTCTTCCTCCATATCCCCTCTTCCTCCATATCCCCTCTTCCTCCATATCCCCTCTTCCTCCATATCCCCTCTTCCTCCATATCCCCTCTTCCTCCATATCCCCTCTTCCTCCATATCCCCTCTTCCTCCATATCCCCTCTTCCTCCATATCCCCTCTTCCTCCATATCCCCTCTTCCTCCATATCCCCTCTTCCTCCATATCCCCTCTTCCTCCATATCCCCTCTTCCTCCATATCCCCTCTTCCTCCATATCCCCTCTTCCTCCATATCCCCTCTTCCTCCATATCCCCTCTTCCTCCATATCCCCTCTTCCTCCATATCCCCTCTTCCTCCATATCCCCTCTTCCTCCATATCCCCTCTTCCTCCATATCCCCTCTTCCTCCATATCCCCTCTTCCTCCATATCCCCTCTTCCTCCATATCCCCTCTTCCTCCATATCCCCTCTTCCTCCATATCCCCTCTTCCTCCATATCCCCTCTTCCTCCATATCCCCTCTTCCTCCATATCCCCTCTTCCTCCATATCCCCTCTTCCTCCATATCCCCTCTTCCTCCATATCCCCTCTTCCTCCATATCCCCTCTTCCTCCATATCCCCTCTTCCTCCATATCCCCTCTTCCTCCATATCCCCTCTTCCTCCATATCCCCTCTTCCTCCATATCCCCTCTTCCTCCATATCCCCTCTTCCTCCATATCCCCTCCTCCTCTTCCATCCATCCTCCTCCATATCCCCTCCTCCTCCTCCATATCCCCGCCTCCTCTTCCATCCATCCTCCATATCCCCGCCTCCTCTTCCATCCATCCTCCTCCATATCCCCGCCTTCTCTTCCATCCATCCTCCTCCATATCCCCGCCTTCTCTTCCATCCTCCTATTTCTCCTTTCTTCCTTCTCCTCTCCATAATCCCTCGTTGTGCACAGGCAGAGTTGATGATCTCACTGTTGCATTGTAGGTCATTGTAAATGGCTTTAGCTGCCATTACAGTGGCTGGGCTGTAGGACATGCTGGGAGTTGTAGTCTTTAGGTTTTCTAGTTGAATGTGATTTGGAAGTCTTGTGTGGCAGCAGCATGTGGCTGGGCTGTAGCGCGGTGCAGCAGCTGACTAAGCATTCCCAGAGACAGGTTTCTGTGGAGTTGTTCTTTTAAACCGGACGTGTTCTGTTTACCTAATTTCTCTCAGTAACGATGGCCAAATGACAGTTTCTTCGCAGACCTGTCCTGATGGCTGCCGCTGACACTCATTGTTTGGTGGATTAAATCTGCTTCCTGCCCTGGAAAGTCATTCAGATGTGACTCTGGGTACACAGTGCCATAGCTGAAAATGACATTTAAATCATATTCAAACAGTGTTGGTGTGCCATCTGTCGGAGGAATTGTAGTCAGATCCCTCCGGTTATCAGCACAAAGTGATCTTTTTATTCATTTGCCAAAGTGTAGCGTTTACAAGCCTAGAAGATGAGATTGAAAGCGATGTTAGTCTAGTATTCTGGCAGGTGAGGTTGTAGTAAGGGGAGGAATCCTGCAAAGGAAGTAGCCAGTAAAGTCTGAAAGAGTACAGCGAGGGGGCGGCGGCGGCTACTACTCCTGCACTGCAATGGTTAAGTGCTCCACCACAATTTGAAGAAAAAAAAGCTTATCCTCACCTGATCCTCAGAGCCGGCTTGTTTGGAACGGTCCTTCCAGCATTTCTCCCCCATGCTGCAGCAGTCTAAGGATCCTCCAGTCATCATGTCCAATACACAGTGTATAAGACATGAGTTACCATGGTTCATGCTTAAGCCCATATATGTAGGGTGTAACATGAAACATGGTTATAACCCCCAGCCCCCTATACTCTAATTGCCCTCAATTCACCACCCCTACGGGGTTCTTATTCCTGCTGCATCCTGTATTGTTTTGAATTTGCATCATCCGTTCCCCGAGACACACTACAAGTCCCAACAGCCACCAAGGCATAGGGACTCATAGATCTTAATGGAACACAAGCGTGGACCTGTATTCCATTGATTACTTCCCCCATCATCCCTACTGTGTTGTATGACCAAGACTAATCAGGTTACTGAAAGGAATAGTAAGCTACACTAGAGCTTAAAGGCCATTTCCACCTTTGTAAGTGATTAGCCTTTATTGTAGTAATGTAGAGGAGCAGTGATTATGTATATATGTGCACATTTTCATGACTCACATTGCAGGTTTTCTTCAATATTTATGAAGATTTTATTTCTACAGGAAAATCAGTCTGACACCAGGGCGTCGGACTGTAATAAGCTGCCCCCTCCCTGTCACCCATTGTAACACGATCAGTAAACACCAGCTCTGCCTTTACACACAATACACTGTACAGGGGGGGGGGTTGCTTGCACTGCGCAGAGGCAGCCATTTCCATGCGGATATGAAGAGGAGCGCTAACAAAAAATGTAACTTTCTGTGTTCATATACATCAGCCGCATATGCCTGCTTCAGGTTCACTCGGTGTACATTGCTGGCATATGTTTTTCTAAAATACCTCAGCAAAGGTGGAAATGGGCTTTAAAGGGGGTTTATAACCCAATTGACATTTTGTTTCTTATTACTATCATGTAGACAAGACTGCATATACAGCCTGCTTAGTGATAATTGCAGCACTGGGCAGGGAGCTTGCCTGACCGATTGGAATATAGATCGCTATGCTCTGTGTTGAGCAGCGGTCTGGCTCTCCAGTATTTTCCTGGTCGGGGTATTTGAATCATTGCTGCAACACACTAGTTCAGTGAAATAAAAAACTAGACAGATGCCCCCATTTATTACTGAATTATTACAGCAGTGCTGTCAAGCTGCACATAAGTGAAGCTTCTATTGGGCCTTGGGGGCTTCATGAAAGCTGCTCAACGCCCGTTCAGTGCTCTGCAAATGCTTACTAGCTGATGCTGTTTGGTCTAGCATTTTTAAGTGTACTTTTAGAGAGGGTTCACTTTTTTTTCTTTTTGCCCCCTATCCTCTGACATAACAGAACCCACCTTCTCCTGTTGTACTCGGATCCGAGACCTCCTGGGGATTGTTTACAACCTGTGCCAAAATCTTCTCTCTGCTGGCTGTGCTTGCACAGTAGGGCACTTATAGACTTCTATGGAGCTCTACAGCACAGGTGCGGCCAGCAGACAGAGGGGGATGTAAATAATCACGGGAGGCCCCAGGCGCTCAATCTCAGTACGTATGCATCTGCAAAGGGGGAGGGTGGGCTCTGTTGCATCAGGGTAGGGGGCCAAAGACAAAGTGCATTGTTGGGGGGTTTTACGTCATTTTCAGGCCTAAAATGTGGAATATAACATGGGTGCAAAAAATGAAAAAAGGGCCTCAGTCATGAAGGGGTTAAGCAATATCTGCATGCTTGGAATCAAGTCAAGGACATGCAGTTGGTTCCCAAGTTCTTGATATACAAATTCATTTCATCCTGGAGCCCTATACCCGATGTTTTTGAACAATTCTGTCTTGAGTCTTACAGTTTCCTCCATTGGTGTCAGTGAAAGCACACATTCCCTAACATCTAAAAGTAGCCAGTTGATTTCCAGATTGGACTGGAATGCTCCTAAATTCCACATCCTTGTGTCTACCATGTCTTATCAGGCTTGTGTAATCTGGAGCTGAATTACTAACCTAATTGGTTTGAAGCTCCAGGAAAAGCCATTGCTGACTTGAGTTTGCAGTTTCGAGGGCTGTCATTCTTCTCTTTTGGTTAGCCAGTCCTGGAACAATCAGGCGTCGGGACACGTTTATACCAGGAATGGAATTCCAGAGCCAGTCTGCCAATCCAGGAGCCAGCAGGATTTATTTTAGGAGCCAGCTCCATTGACAACACCTAGAGAGAATCTAAAGTTAGCTCCCAGCTGTAATATTTTAGGAGCATTGACGACCTGGCTCCTGGGATTTGTCCAGCCCTGTGTTTAAATTTTATATTAAATTCTTCGCTGATTTACTCTGGGATCCTAAAAGTCAGATATTTCACCACCTTGCTAGTGATGGTTTTAACTCGTTCAGGAGATATCAGCTTAGACATATCTGCAGGTAGTATGCCTCACCTGTATACACAAGGCTAAAGGGGCCCACACACCTTGCGATTATCGTTCGGCAATCGAGCACGTTCGTGTTTTCGTGCCATAATCGTCCAGTTGATGAGAAGTGAACGATCAGAATTACTGTACAACTGGCCAAATTTCGTCTTATCAGTCAGGCTGTAAAACTTTTTTTCGAGTCGTACAAAAATTGATGGATTAGTGGTGTTTTTGTGAAAAAAATCGCAACATGAACACTGCACATGCACAAACGAAAATCCGTTCTGTCGATCGACGAAATTCGGTCAGTTAGTATTACGAAGGAACTATAATCGAAATCCAGATTGGTCTGTGCATGATGGGGTATTCGAGCGGAACACTGACGACTGTTCGATAAGGGCATGAAAAAAATAGACTGATAATCGCAAGGTGTACGGCCACCTTAAAGGTGCCCATACACCTTGCGATTATCGTACGATAATTGTATGCGATCGACTTTTCGTACGACAATCGTAACGTGTGAATAGAGTGACCGACAGTACTGTACAATCGTACGACTTTTGACGGTCAAGCATGTTTGAAAACTTTGGTCGATCGTACGATGTTCGCATTCGTTGGTGGCGTTTCCGTCCGTCAAAAGTCGTACGATTAACACTGCTCATGCGCAAACTAAAATAATTGCGGTCAATTACCGCAAGTCGTCCAGGTGTTTTTTTTTAACTACCACTGATTGAACCTTGCGATAATCGGGGCAGGATGGGGCCGTCGTACGAAAATCGTACGACGGTTCGATCATCGGACGAAAAGTTTCGTCCGATAATCGTAAGGTGTATAGCCACCTTTTAGAGTATGGAGAACTGTGGATTTTAAGCACAGTGTTGCAATCAACATGACACAATTCTGCCTCTACACTGAGTGGCCAGATTATTATGACCACCTGACGTAGGCAAATTAGCTATAATTTTGGGCTGAAGTTGCTAGAGGGCCAGACCATTATAAATAGGGAAGCAGGTTATTTACCACGACAGTAGAAGTGATTTTTTCTGAAGATATGGGTAAACAACGCAATTTAACAGCCTTTGAACGTGGGATGATTGTTGGCGCTCGGAGCCATGGAGCGAGTATCAGCAAAACAGCAGAGTTCGTTAAATGTTCAAGAGCAGCTGTTGTTAAAGTGTTGAAAGACTGGACTGTCAGCCGAAAATCTGGGTCTGAACGGGTGAATTGTGGCCGTCAGAGACTAGTCAATGTTAGGGCAGAACGGAGAGTGGCAAGACTGGTACAAGACAACAGAAGGGCAACAGTGCATCAAATTACTGCAGATCTTAATCGGGGATCCTCTCAAATGATCTCTGAACGCACTGTTCGCCGTACACTGCATCGTGCGGGATATGGAAGCCAAAGGCCTGTTCAAACACCTTTGCTGTCTGCAGTTAACAAGATAAAACGTCTCCAATTCGCACAGGAACACAAGGATTGGACAGTCGAGCATTGGAAAAAAAGTCATGTGGTCCGATGAATCACGTTTCCAGTTGCATCATGCAGATGGCAGAGTGAGAATTTGGCGGGAACAGCATGAAAGCATGCACCCCACATGCATGAGTACAACCCTTCAAGCTGGTGGGGGCAGTGTTATGGTTTGGGGCATGTTTTCCTGGCATGATTTGGGCCCTTTAATTCGTGTGGAACAACGTCTGGAAAGCACAACATACCAATGTACCGTTGCTGGAACTTCTTATGGCGTTTTGTAATGAAGTGGAGGTGCTTTGGTTGAGCACATTGCAGTAAGAAATCTCAGTGTGATGAAAGCAATGCAGCGTCATGAACTAATTCAGGTGCTTAGTCTATGGCCAGTCTGGTACAGGATTACAAGGCTCCCATTTAGTGTAAGCTACTGAAGAGAACTCCATACGTCAGCTGTGTATGCTTAATGCTGCTTAACAAATCATGTGCAGCACCAATTCTAAAGGACCATTAAACATAAATGACATATAGGGTTTTTAATATAATTTTTGCACAAATGCAACATGTCATTTAGGTGGTATAGTGCTATTTGTCCAATAATTCTGCAGGAAAATATCACTTTTAAAAGCTGGACTTGAACCGGGCCTTTTTATAGATTTGGATAAAGCAGGGCAGAGTGAGAATCCAAGTTTTTTGTTTTTGCCTTCTGTGTCTGCTTTAGAGAGACTCCCGTGCAGTTTTAGTTACACTGACACAGGAAATGGGGCACCGAGATCTCTGCAGCAGGCATCCACTTTACTACACAAAAAAGACAGGAAGTCAGAGGAAATCTCCCCAATGAGGACTCACATTCAATAAATCCTGATTTAGGTCCTCAGCTGGTTGTTGGGCTGCCCATCAGGTCTATCGGATAGAAAGCCCAAAAGCCAACTGAAGGAGCCCCACATGGCAGACTGAGAACAAAGCTAATTGTGAGGCAGCAGCTTATTGCTGTTACTGGCAGGATCTCCTCATCTTTTATATTTTACCAAAAAAGTGGGTAATATTAGTTGTTTTATAGCATAATGTAAAAAAAACACTTTTTTTTTCTCAATTTTCAGTAATTTCTACTGAATATAGTAAAAAATAAAACCCGCAGTGGTGATTAAATACCACCAAAAGAAAGCTCTATCTGTCCCCAAAAAATGGTATAAAATTCATTTCAGTACAGCGTTGCGTGACGGAATAAATGTCAGTCAAAGTACCGCAGCGCTGAACACTGAAAAATGGCCTGGCCAGGTAGGGGATCTAAACACCTGGTCTTCAAGCAGTTAAAGAGGAACTTTACCCATATCTTCAAAATTGCCAGCTTTTTATTCTTTGCATACCCTATGTTTCTCTTCCTCCCTATTCTTCTCACAGTGGCTGTTTTAACAAAGAGCAGATTAATGTCTCTCCCTTTACTTCCTGGCACTCTAGCACATGTGACTAGGACATGTGACCATGCACATCATCTCAGAGGAGAAAAATCGCTTTCCCTGAAATCCAGTGAGATTACGGATGAGATTTCCCAGCAATGCACTGCTGTTGTAACCTTCCCAGGATGCAACACTTGGGAACATTACATCACATCTGCCAAAGAGGACCAGGAAGTATGAAACTATGTTTAACAAATGTAAGAGGATTTCATATCAGCATGCAGAGATGTATGCTGGTGTGGTTTTTACCCAAAGGGGGTAAAGGTCCCCTTTAAGAAACCAAGTATGTGTGTACACCTCTATGTTGCCAGCATGTTGAACATGGCCGTTTCCTGCCCATACATTGAGAACAGTAAAGGAAAGATGATCAGAGCAGTCAATTGAATGCAGTTTTAAAAGGAGGGAGAAAAGGTGTTAATAGTAACCAAGGGTGTGTAAAGGTTTAATGCAGGGGTGGTCAACTTGAAAATGATAAAGGTTCTCAAGTGTAGCCCCTGGCACTCCCAGATGGCCACACACAATGGCAGCATGTTTTCCTGCATTGAGGCGCATTGTATTGAGTTAGACGGCCATTTGAAAATGGATGGGCTGTGACACATGGAAAATGTCTGTCCAGTAACTCCAGGAATTGTGTCTGTGGTCGCAGTAATAACCCCAGCATTTGTATTGGTGTCAGTGTCTTCAATAACCCCCAGCATCGGTGTTAGTGGACACAATAATAACCCCCAGCATTGGTGTCCATTGCAGTAGTAATAACCCCCAGCGTTGGTGTTAGTGGACATAATAACAGCCTCCAGCATTGGTGTCAGTTGCTGCAATAATATAATTAGCATATCATTGGTGTCGGTGTCTTCAATAACCCCCAGCCTTGGTGTCCATTGCAGTAATAATAACCCCCAGCATTGGTGTCAGTGGTTGTAATAATAGCATTACCATAACATTGGTGTCGCTGGCTATTATTTTACTGGTAGTGAGTGGAAGTGCTGTTTAACAGCTTCCCTTTCCACTCCGCCTTTGCTCAATCGACCACCCTGGTTTGTGAGTGATCAATGTGGTCTTCCACTGAGATTGGGGATTTTCTTGAGTGACCCCCTCTCTCTTTCCTCCAAAGGCCCAACATGTTCAGACAAATTTGGCATGTTTGCAACAAAATAATACCTAAGGCATTTGAATGGCTGGATCATTTCTGCTTATCAAACCAAAGTCCAATGGCTGTAGGTGCTTATAGAGGCAGAACCAGTGGTCGTCTCTCACCTTCATAGGCCACCTTGTAGCAACATTTCTTTTTAAATAAGCCTGCTTATCAGTAGAAGCTGTGAGGGAATGCTGGGGCATGTAGTGTTTCCTAGGTTGCTTGTGTTTCCATCGAACATGATCAAGTGCGGCATATTACATCTTTTAGCTCTTTTTAACTAGCGTGTAATCAGACCCTGGAGGCTGCTTTCACAATAAATCCATCACAAATCAGGCCTAGCAGATTATTATAGTGAAATGTAGTGTGGAAATTTTTTTTATTTCTTTCATTTAAATCCATTTGTAGATTGGGGTTTCTTGGCAGTTGGTACAATGGCCTCGGTTGTACATGATGATGCGTTTCCTTAAATGGAATTTTATAATCCGTATAGAGGGTGAGAGAGGAGCCACTTCACAATTCCCTACACAGCTCTCCATCAGACAAGTGATTTGATAGGCTGTTACAAGGGGATGTGTCATTTAGCCAAAAGATCATTTGATAGGCTTCGGTGCAGTCTCAGATGTAGAGAAGGCTGTCGCAAATCAGTCAAAGGGGGCGTGTGTGTATATAAAATGATATGCAAGTTAGACTGTGTGCTTATACAGCTTGTACATACCACAGTTGGCTGTTCACTGGTATGTATGGGTTCTCCACCATGCAGTAATCTCCCAGTCTCATTCAGTATTGCAAAGTGCAGCCTCCATGATCCAGCAGCAACCAATAAGAGGATATATTGCACAGATCTTACCAGTGTAAATTGAAATCTGATGGGATGTAATTTGCTTCCACACTTAGATCTGTGCTTTGCCATGAGGGTTAAAGCTCAACTCCAGAAATCTGTTTTCCGTTTAGATGGGGATGGGTACGGATGAAACCCCTGTCTGTTTAATACAGTGAGTTACCTTCTGTAAGGGTATCTCCATGTGTGTCACAGTCTACAACATTATAGTCTGTCTGTCCCGGTCAAAACTGCTCCCCTCCTTTTTTGTCCTGCTTGGAACAGGAAAGGAAGCGAGGGGAAATCTCGCTAACTGGTTGAGACTCCAATATAACTTGACAAGTATTTTATTAATTTCAGGTCTACCAAAAAAAGTTGCATGGGCAGCACCATATATGAAGCATAAAAATTGTCCAGCATAAGTAAGCAAATTTACAAAGAGCTTATATTCAAATTTTATGATATGACATCTCCAGAAAACTGCATAGTGAAGAACTGTCCAAGATTCCACTCAACAAAGCTGCTCTGCCGTATATTAGTAATCCTCTGAGAGGTCGTCAGATAAGGGATGTTCCGCCATACTGGAGATCACTTGTGTGTATGGGTATAACCAGATTTCTGCAGCATTGTGGTGCCTAAAAAATGAAACCCGCTCCTTTTTTTTGTAGTATTTATATTCAGTCAAAAGATGTTCTGATACTGACAAATCTCTTCTTCCTCACAACTAACCTCCTATAGTAATTATTCCAAGGACTCCACAAGTACATTAGCATACGAGTAATTTCACTCCTGTTCGTTAATGGATACAGCAGGAATCTTTAGATCATCACCATTGACCAATTTTACACCAACTCTATTTATATTATCTGTGGTCTTCATAGTAGACCTCATAGTAGACCTGTCATTACACATAAATTAACCAGGAACACGTCGGCCTTACCAAATCATGCTATTCATTTGATGGAAGAACATCTTGCTTGCTGACCATGAAAAAAAAATAACAAACTTCCAGCCTTGGCAGCTTAGATCACATGGTTACTGGCTAACGATCATTAAAGATGACATACAGACCCAACTGGTAGATTGGTAGTAAGATTGGAGGATCGGCAAGGAATAGAGGAAACCACTGACTATCCCTGTACACGTAGACTATTGCAGATTTAGACACAATTCATATGCATTCCCAGGAGTGAAACTCTACAGGCTGCCCTTGTGATCCAGGGCTGTGGAAGCCAAACCTGCACTGGGTAGGCAGGTACGTGTGCTATGTGGCAGGGCTACCACATCCTTGTACCTGGCTCGTCACCCAGCTTAATTTGAAGATAATGTTAAGGTGAAAAAAAAGATAAAAATAGAAAGAAAGGGAACTAAACCCCATCAGGTCCTAACTCGTTGACTCTAGGCGATCCCCTTGACTCTGCCAGAACTGATGCAGATAAGGATTGTTCTCTGTCGTGGACGATTCTATCAGCTCATGTGAATCTCAAGCTTCATTCTTGGGAACCGTTTAGCTGCGTTCAGTTGTTTAATTTGTGCCTTTCCTGGGTCGGTTCTTCACGCTTCTATCCGTTACTAGCGCCGATCTACGTGGGTATTGCAGCACCTTCTTGAAGTGCTCTAATTTGGACATAAGCAGTTAAGTTCCACTTCATTCAAATTATTTCATCGCCTTTACAACGTACGTAGATGTGGAGTCACTACAGCTGATGAACTCATCTGAAATAAGTCAGATGGATTTTTGTGGCGCCGTCTGTAGCCTGTGACCAATGAAAAGGTGTACATGTGTGGTGGGCATTCATAGGATCTTTTTGATGGTTTGATCATTAGGTAACAAACAGCCAGAACTTCCTATGGCCCACGTAGGAATTTTTCCATTTCTGTTATAGTATACAGTGTTGACTTTTTTTGCAGCTGA
>NW_017306720.1:662023-674764 GCF_000935625.1 Nanorana parkeri | reverse complement strand
TTTTTTCGTTCTAACCGAGGACTGAATGAAAAAAAAATGACGCCATTCCTCCCAACACAAACAGCATGTCGATTTGAGGAATTGCCGATGTTTGCATTGTATTCTGAAAGTTGCCGATTTCACGTCTTAGAACACCCGATCAGAGCGGGCAGCTCATTGGCTGCCGGCTCTGATCGCATGAAGATTTTTCCAGCCGGTTCCTTCAGTCAGCTGATCGAGGTATGCTGCCTGAAACGGAGCTGACAGCCCCACACACTCTGTGAATTTCGGCAGGTACATTAAAAGCCTTCCGAAATTCATCCAGTGTATGGACACCTTTTTAGACATGAAAATATATGTGGGCAGTGGAAGCCTACTTGTTTGTAGAAGGATCATTCAGAATCCTGATTTCCATATCTGTGGCTAACATAAGCTGTAATTGGGGCAAATAAATCCTGGATAGAACTAAGCTGAGGGACCATAGCAAGCTGATGCACATTTATAGCTAAGCCTAATGTTTCTGACCCTTTTACAAGCCCTTGCTCTCTGGCTCACTTATGTGCCTCCTGGCTCTCAGAATGTTCTCAATGACTTGACAGAGAACCAGGCCACTCTTAAACTTGTTGCAAAGTATGTTTTTATGAGTTGATAAGGATTTAGGCCCACCTAAAGGAACAACCCCATACATGCCTATGCGGACCCGAACCGCCTGCTGCCCCAAATGCTCCCTGAGCTACTTTTTTTCATTGCACTGATCAGCACGGTTTCCATATAGATTTCAATCGCACTTTTATTGCGTTTCAGCTTCCACCCTGGGGTGAATGGTAGATTGTTTCAAGTGGAGATCTGATGAGCTGAAGGCGGCTTCCAATTTATCTACTTTTTATGTTTCTGAAAGATTGCTGCCACTGACTCCAAAACTCAAGATGAGTTTGGCCACCATTGGGGAAAAAAAATAAACTCTTCCCTTTTTTATTAGAAGCAGGCAATACACTTGTTTGATCTGGCTTTGCACTTGTAAGATCTGGAAGCCTGAAACAGCTGGGCAACGTAGAGCAAATTAGTAATAAATTACTGATAACCATATATAATCCATATATAACTTCCCAATTTTAGAGTACATTCTCTCTATGATTTGCAGTGTGAAATAACTCTCTTAATGGGTTGC
The DNA here is from genome assembly GCF_000935625.1 of Nanorana parkeri. Lineage (NCBI taxonomy): Eukaryota > Metazoa > Chordata > Amphibia > Anura > Dicroglossidae > Nanorana > Nanorana parkeri. The sequence continues at coordinate 673,617 of NW_017306720.1, read as the reverse complement.
TGATGCTTTGCATTGCAATAAGAAATAGGGAGGCAGTGTGCTTCCTCCTTGGAGTTTTTGGAAAATTGAACGCTGAGGCTTTCATTTTTTAGAGCCGCTAGACGTGTCCTGCAGCATTTGGCTTATTAAATGAAAGGAGCGAATAGATATTTGGCAGACCCTAGCCTACCTTTCAAAGGTAAGCTTTCCTATGTCAAACAACTTTAGGCTTTTTATACTTCTGGGAAGGAAAAAAACACAAAATATGGGCTATTTTTAAAATTGAAAGCAGATATGCCCCATCGGTGAATGCACCTGGTTGCTTTTGTGGCCGTCTTCTACACCAAGTGTAAGTACAGGACATACTGTATACAGAATGAAAAACTGTCTTCATGATCCACGATCACATAGCAGGTATAGGTGACTTGTGCCACTTTACCATTTGATCTTTTTGTCCTTTCTTTCCCCCCTTATATCAGTAGAATTCCTGGCAGAGATGCGTGATACATAATGAATAATTTCATGTATTCTCTCCCTTTTACCCAGCTCTGATCCTACTCTTTTACCTGGTGTTCTATGGCTTCCTGGCCGGACTCTTCACCCTGACTATGTGGGTGATGCTGCAGACACTGGACGACTCTGTTCCTAAATATCGTGATCGGGTTTCCTCTCCAGGTAAGGTTGTCATGTCACACTGACATTCTACATCTGTATGTTTGTTTTTATATTCATGGGATGTGTTTAATGAAAGTGTATTTAGATCAGGGGTAACAAATTGATATGGGGTTCATGAGTTATTCTGTCCAATCCAGGACCCAGCAATATTTTTTTTTAGAAGCCAGCTCCATTGGCAACAACTAGAGAACACCTCAAAAGTAAGACGCCAGCTGCAATTCTTTAGGAGCCTTGGCTACCTGGCTCCTGGGATTTGTCCAGCCCTGGGTTAGATCTCATAGACTTTGGCTATTCAGAACATGTAGTGTAATGGGTACAAATAACTCCTAGAACCTTGGCTTAGCAGCAGACGGATGATTAGCTGAGTTGGAAATTGTTGGTTTTCGGCTTAATGTGCATTATTGGCCATTAAGCGATAAGTGAAGTGTTTGTAGAACAGAATCATGTGTATACATGTCATCGCCAGTGACTGATGGCTATCTAATGTACGCTGTAAAGTGTAAAATGTTGGTACTGTATAAACACTGAATATGCAAGTACCTCCATGAAGAGCATGATGGCTTACTCTGTATTACAGAACACTGTTCAGGAATTGTGTGAAGCCTTTTGGAATATAAGATCTTTTCCTTTCATTAATCTGCACTGTGACCTATAGCAAAAAAAGACTTTACATAATTCTGCCTGTCCAATTGAGTGAAACGCTTGCCTTCTGGTCCAAAATCCAGTCATATGGCCAAAATAAACACCTATGATACATATACGTTTACTGAGTAGTTCTTTAAAATTAAAAGTATAAGCTGAAGAGCACAAAAGCCTTTGTGTTGGTCAGGTCATGGGGTAATACTTGCACATCTTTCCGGGTTGACAACTAGACCCATCGAATATAATTGACTTAGTCGATTGACTTAGTCGATTAGTTGTTGCAGCCCTATTGCCATCTAACATCCCACCTCTTGAGATTATTTCGTACCCTTTTACATTGTAGCCAATATTCCTTTCATTGGTTATTGGAACTGTTTGGGGGAGAGGCAACCCTGGTTAATTTACCTGGTTGGAACAGAATATGGCTGCTCTATGTGCATAACCTTCTGTCTGTATAGTCTTTATACAGGGGGCTTTTACTCATACAAACTAAGATTTTAGCTGTCATTTTTCGGGCTCTGGGTAGACCGTAGAAGCTGACTCTTGATCTGTTAGCTGCTGTATTTTCTGTTACTGTAGTGATCTAGAAAAGGTTGCACCATTTATCATAAAGCAAAGCCACACTGACCGAAGATCTTATGTTATGAGATGGATGGAGGAATGCTTGCTTTAGCTGCATGGCTGAGCTTACTGGGAGGCTTTACCTTTTTTTTTTTTTTTCAAGCCAATAATGGACCATTCTAATGTTCTTAACCTGTTATGTAAACTGTTTTTCTCTCCACAGTGCTGAGCTCTCCCTTGTAGAACCCATGGATTTGAGCTACTCAGTACACTTATAACTGCGTATTAGTTCCATGCAGGTTGTTGTATGTGCAGACCAGTTAGATCACCATCTGTTTTTAATGATCTGAAAGGGGTTTGATTGATCTTGGGACATTTATCAATGTAGCGCTGATCACTTTAACTTAACATTTACTGCCATTAATCTGAGCAACCTGTAAATCTACCAACATTAGGGAATAAAACAAGATCCTTCTAGAAGGTAAAAATGAAATATAAAAATTAGGGCTGTGGAAATTAAAGAATAATTTCTCGATTAATCGTTAAACTTTTTGATCGATTAAAATTATTTTGATCACTAATGAAAACACTCACCTCTCCGCCTGCTTCCGGGAGTCCCGTCGGCGATCCGGTGACGTCATGGACATCGACGTCACCGGACTCCTCCCCCCTTCGTTAGCCAACGGAGCCACTTGGGCCGATGAGTTTGCCCAAGAAACTTGTTTTGCACGAGCGCCAGCGAAGGCATTGGCCTATACACATACAGCACAGCAATGAAGTAATAAAATGAACTAGGATCACACTAATCCAGCACGTTATTATTCTGAGTTGCTCCACTCAAGCGGCGGCCATATTGAGTGGGGCACGTGAGTTTAATAACGTGCTGGATTAGTGTGATCTTAGTTCATTTTATTACTTCATTGCTGTGCTGTATGTGTATAGGCCAATGCAGTTGGATCTGTATGTGCGTTATAATTAATCGATTAAAGAAAAATTCCAATCGAACACGAACATTTTAATCATTACCAGCCCTAATAAAAATTTAGAGATTTTATTATTTTTCCAGTAGGCTACTGGAGCTTCTTTTGTAGATGTTTCTCAATTGGACAGACATATAATTATGCCAAATGTAAGAGTAGGAAGTGGAAAGCACAGAGAATTTTACATACATATAAGTATGACAGTGTAGGCTGGAGGATGTTGTTCTACCCAGAATAATAATGTCCTTGCACTTAAAGGGAACCTGTCTTGAGAGAAATATGTGGGATTCCATTGTTTAGCCTTAAAGGTTAGTTCCCTGGCAATGCTTTGGCATCAATATTTTGAGGGACTGACTTTGAACTTTGATTTTGAGGGACTGACTTTGATAGAAAAAGGGAAATGTGACACTTTTTTTTTATCTCCCTTTCGTGTGCTGCATTCTTGTTCCAGGTCTGTGACTGAGACTTGTTGAAGGCAGACAAAGCCAGGCAACAAAAATGAGGCAGAAAAATGGCAGCATCCACATTTCTCTTGCATCAGGTGTTCTTTAAGCTGACCTTGCTTGAAGGTGGACAACATGGAGCAGAAATTGCAGGAACAGGGCTATCCCTGAGGAGTGACTCCCTTCCGTCACCAAATCTGGCCATACATGGCTTGAATGTTGGCTAAATCCTGTGGATTGGTGAAAGTTCAAGCTGTGGGTGGCCCTGCTGACACCGGCTCAACAAACTTCGATTGAAAAATCAAAGGAGCTGGGCAGAAAAAAGCTGGCCGAACAGTGGTGGCAGCCAATATGCTGTCATTGCTGTGGTATTCTGACAGATGCATTGATTAATGTCCCTTGTGTGTTCTTTCATTATCAGTTCTTTAATACAAGTAATGTGTGTATTTATATATGATATAATCTGGCCTACGCATAATGAAAGACTTTCTGAATCTCACAGGGAATTACTCATGTTCTGTCCTTCTGCTACTTTGGTTCACCATCCCCTTCCTTGGCTCTCTTTCCCCATTCCTGCTCTTCTCCTTCACTTATTGAAATACTCCCCCTCTGCCTTCCTATCTCGGCTACAGCAACCAAAGCTCAGGACAATTACATTTTACAAGCTAAAACTAATTTTCTTCAGCCCTATAAAACAAACGTATTTTATAAAGAAACAATAACCTCTTTTTGGAAATAATATGGCAGGGATTCCTCCAGTTTTCACAGCACATTTTCAGAGATCTGGGTCTCCTGTAAGCCCATTCAGCTCCTCTGCTTTAATTATCCCCACAGGTTGTGTATACATGAATGATCAACCATCAGAATTGCCATATCTTTATCTGGACATAGAAATGCTATAAAGCCCAAATGCCATAACGCAGTTTAATATTTTTGGGAGAGGTTATACTATATCCTCTCTCTGGGATAATGGGTATAGGAGCCCATATTGAAAACTAAAGGAACTGGGAAGAAAAAAAGCTGGCCAAACAGTGGTGCCAGGTAGTACAACCGCCTCACACCCCACTGTGCTCGTAGAACTGAATGAAATGTCACTTGTGACATTTCAATAAAGTTCTAAAATAAAGAATACATCGCTTTATTTGCCAGGATTGGCACATCAGCACTGTGTCCGGTATCGCACACCAGCTGGTGTGAATGGGCCCCAAGGGATTCAGTGTTAAGCCCTTCCTGTCAGCAGTTTATGTTAATATGTTGTTTATGAACATCCAACCTTTAACTTCTAGCAGCCAACAATTTACACAGTTGCCAGTTGTCAAAAAAGCAGCTGTCACCGACCGCTTCGGTCCCCAGCAATATCTGGGAACCAATCCCAGTAGTTCCTGATCATGTGACCACTATGATGGCAATGATATAGTGAACATATGCAAGATGAAGGCTTCATTCAGACATAAATCAGTTGCGGGGAGGCGCAATCCACACCCTCGGGTATATGTTGGCAGTTACGGCGGGGAGCATTCCCTGCCTCTTTGAGACCATGATTGGGTTGGGGGGTGGCAGTCAGTTTTGAGCGGGTTTGGGCTCTACTCTGCATACATTGAACATTTGGTCCCATGAATTTGGAAGGAAACAGATTTAGGAGCATTTGATTGGTACACAGGTGGCCATAATTCATAAGTACCATAGAGCCCTGTGCATCTGTAAATTATAATGTCTACTGGCTTGCTCACTGCAAGGAAAGTCGGCAACCAGCAGCAATACATGATCTGAGAAAAGGGAAAGAAACAGAGCTGTATGGCATCCTATCTTCTCATATGTAACCAACCATGGGGCTCCATCCTGACCTAGTGTGACCATGTGTGTGATGTTTAATGCCATGTACTTGATGTGTTCTTTCCCTTCACTGATCTGTAAACCCTTCAGGTTGAATAAATTGCATTACCCTGTAAGAGATGAAAACCAGGATTTGTCTTTTAAAAATAGATAGGCCAGCTGATGGCTCGGCCGTAATCTCTGAAATCCACGTGATTGAGTTTATAAACTTCCGCTTATGCAAAAAAAAGCTTTTCATACTGAAATTGGACATTAGACTGTCAGTGTGCCGGCCTGAGACACACAGAGCTTTGTGAGCTCGTTTCTCCTGTCTCCCCGGGGGCTCCACCTCTCGCTGGCACCATCACCGATTGCACGCAACTTGTGTACAACTCGTTTTCAAATGTTTTCCTTTCCCATGTCTATCCTTTTGTTTATGTCTAATTGTCACCACTCATTGCAAATTCTGTTTTAATAAACCATGATTTTATTCCCTTGGTAGAAATTGCTCGGACTCTCTTCTGGATTGTTTTACTTTTCCAATGAGAATAAATGTCTATGAATTGGGAGATGGGTTTAATCTAATCATGGTGTGATCACACTTCATTTATTGAAGGTCTTGTTTGTTTGCCAGCAGAATTCTCATTTTGTTTCCTCTTTAACTCTAGGTCTTATGATATCCCCTAAATCAGCTGGATTGGAAATCACCTTCAGTAAAAGTGACAAGAATTCGTATGACAGCTATGTGGGAGCTCTTCATAGTTTTCTAACACGTAAGTGGAGTCTTACCGTTCTACACGAGAGGTCTTACTAATTTTATAGGCTGCCTAATTGGACTGGACATTTTAGGGTTTATAGAGGCTGCTGGCCAGCCATTCTGTAATGACAGGTGCCACTTAGAATAAAATTATAGTACATAGGCTGGTTCTTCAATACTTCAGACCTGAAATAAGCATGGAGCAAATTAACCCCCCCCCCCCTCCCCAAAGAAGAAAAAGTTATGCTCTGGCAGTGATCTGGCCAATAAATAGCTTAATAAGTTTGCCTGGATGTCGTATAAGGCAAACATAATAACAGTATTTGGTTCCTTCTAAATAAGTGCTTCCCAATTATATTATCAGTATCTGTTCTTCATTACTATAGGAGAAATGAAACTTGGTGGTCCCTTTTTTTTTCCAGCAGCCAGTTAACATCTGATTGATAGATAACTGTGTATTTGTGACTGGCGGCTCTCTCTCCTTAACCGCTTGGCCATCCTGAAGTGACAGCTCGCTCCTCCGCAAAAACCCCCCCCAGCATCGGCACTTCTTCTCATGTGCAGCTCTGTGGCTGAGCAGTTCAGGAAGGAGAGCAGAGGATCGTTGGATATGTGTAATATTTAGTGATCCGATCCTTCTGTGTGCAGAGCAAACACCTGGAGTGATCAGCTGATGTGTCCCCCGGGTATGAAGGAACAGTAAGTGCTTTACATCACTTCCTGTTCATTCATGAATTTCTGAACGGGTAGTAGCACTCAGTACAGAGGCTCCTCCCCATTCATAACTGGATGATAGTAAATATTTTACTATCGCCAGTTTGTGAATGAATGGGAAGGCTCTGTACTGAGTGCTTCCCATTCATTTAGAACAGAGACTGCAGATAAAGAGATATGAGGACTGTGTCCGTAATTTCTATTTCAAAAGGGAAATGTCAGGGGTCTGTTTGGACCCCTGATATTTCCCCGAAGCCCCCCCTACTCCCCCAACACACACACATTATTAGACATGTGGAAAGCCTAAAAATGTGTTTCGGACGAAAATTAAAGTTTCCTCCAAACAAAAAAATTTTTACGCTATTTTGGATTCTGGCACCAGTGCGTTCTGCGCCACCATCATGTAGCCCACATGCACGTCATCGCTAATCTCACATGCCTGTTGAGGGGGCACAACTTTCTCGTCTCGCCTCGGGTGCAAAAGGAGTTAGCTATGGGTACTGTGGCTGCTGAATACAAGAGCTGACAGTTGAGATTCCTCCATCCATGCTATTCAGTGTGGATGGGGCATTCAGTTGATTTTATTCTTGCTCAGCCCCTGGGCTAGCTTTAAACAAGGAACCAGTGGCTAATAAAACCTACACAGTCAGGTCATCAAAGAATGAGAATAGTTCCTGCATTAAACTTCATGTGCAGGAATGATGACTTCCCTCAGATGGTAGCACCGCCTGCATCACCTTCCACCAATGCTGAGGAACAGACTAGGCACGATGGGATTTGGATAATACAGGGGTAGACAAATTTATTTTGGAATTCAGGAGCCAGTCCGTCCAATCCAGGTGCAAGCAGGATTTTTTTAGGTGCCATCTCCATAGACAACAACTAGAGAAAACCTCAAAAGTTAAGTGCTGGCTGTAAATTTAAGGAAGCATTGGCGACCTACCTGGCTCCTGACATTCGTCCAACCCTGGTAGAATAAAGAAATGCAACACACGTGTGTACATGAGTGCAATGTTTTTATTTTTAATTTGCAAAGTGTTTTATGTTTTAAAAAAACAAAATTCTGCTCTTCGTTTGCTGCCGGTCATATTCCATCTTTTCTGGTATTCTGCAGAATGTGCAGACTTTACAGCGTCAGTGCTGTGAGCATTGCTTTCTACAGAGTGCTGGAGGAGCTGAAGCTGGTTATTAAGATTTCACAAGGCTTTTGCTGTGTTTATGGTGATGCTGCCCAGCCATGAAATGGTTACATGTGCCTTTCTTAGACATGCTGTGATCAGAAGGTCACTTGTTCACTTCCCAGCAGGGCTGAAATGACCTTCTGTCCCGTAGAAGTGAGGCAGAAAAATATCTGCAAAGATTGCTGTTTCCAGCATTTTACCTCTCATACTGATAGCAACATGTTTCTTTGTGTTTACGAATGTTCTTAAATGGACAAACGTCCACTCGTTCCACCTTTCTCTATTGTTTCCTTCATGTTTTCCAGCATTCAACGACAGCCTACAAGCCTCAAATGTGCAGTGCCCGCCAGGCCGCTATTTTGAGCAGGAAGGGGAGGACAAAAAGCTGTCCTGCCAGTTTAACAGGTCCTCCCTGGGCCCCTGCGCCGGGCTGGAAGGAAATGAGTTCTTCGGGTACAATGAAGGGAGCCCCTGCGTGATTGTCAAGATGAACAGGGTATGCCATGAGTCCATTGTCTATGTACTGCCTGCAGAGAGTTCAGCCAACCTTGCGAATGTTGGGATTGACCAAAGTAGTATGAGGCTCCTATTCATGGACCAATTATTGCAATTGAGCATCTTTAGGACGGCAGAACTATTTTATGAGTCTGTAAAAGCGGCGCTAGATATTCATGCTTCTAGAATCCCATATAAGTCAGTCATTCCTTTCTTTAGGGTGTTAAATGTTCTCGGTAGGACTGCCGACACACTAAACAAAGAACTCCCAGTCTAGGAGAAGGAGTCTCCAGTAAAACCACAGACGGGGGTAACACTGCCACCAGTAAAGTTCAGTATGGTATTTTATTTATAAAGATCAACAGAAGAAAATAGTCAATGCGTTTCGGTGGTCCACAGCATCCCCCTTCATTAGGGATTGTGAATAGCTTTGTAACTTGGTTCTTTCAGTGTTTGAAGGAAATGATACATAACAATAGTTAGGGGTTAGAGTAAAGGAACGCTCATCGGTCCAGCGACCCATTTTAAGTACTATCAATAATATGATTGGTCACTATGTCGCCCAGAAGAAGGGACCCTGCGTGGCCCCGAAACGTTGGCTGTTTGACGCATGAATAAAAAGTGCTTTACTTCTTGCACACCATCGAGTGCTGGTGACTTCTATCATGGACCATTTTAAGTACAGTCGTGCAAGGCCTGAAATTCTGAGTATAGCTGGGGAAAGCTGAAGCCTGTATGCTGCTTCATAACTTGAGATAGGATTGTGACAGTGATCTAAACTGTACCAGCGTTGCATTCCATCTGTATAGTGTTGTGCCATCTATATTTTGGTACAAATTAATTGATTAGAAACTATTTAAACAGAACAGCGTTTCTTGGACAAACCAGCCTTCAACCTGACATTGCCTGTGGGAAACCTTAATGGGGGACACCTGTTCTGGGGACAGCTGTCTAAAAGGGTATTTCCTTCACTTCCTGTTATGTTTTTGGGACAGGAGGCGAAGGGAGATCTTGTGAGCAGAACAGACCGGAAAAAACTTCTACAAATCCAAACCTATAAAAAAATGTTATTTTTTTTTGCATTACATTTTTATGGAGCCTGTGACCTAACTGCTTTCATGCTTTGGTCAAAATATTAGGGAGCAGCCCATCCACCCCCCCCCCCCCCCCCCCCATCCTTTTTCTGCTGCGTTAACCACATTCATTTTGGATTTCCATTTATGTATATGTGTGATTGCTATACTGCTCTCTGGCTGGTTTTCTGTGTGTCTTATGTCTGTCTTTTTTTTGTTTTTTTTCATAGATAATTGGACTAAAACCACAAGGAAATCCTAAAATAAACTGTACTTCTAGGGTAAGTAACAGAATTGATTATCCAGCAAATCATGAAAAGCTGCAGCATCGCTGTGGCAGTTGAAGATCATAACCCAAAAGTGACATTTCGGTGACAGGTTGATGACGGAGGGCTGAATCACCCACCGTCTTCATCCTGAGAGGTTCCAATCTTCCATTTAAAGGGACAACCTGGCCGGTGGCTTTGTGTGGTCGGAAGAGACCTTTGATAAATAAGGCTGTGGGTGATCAGATGACATTGTGGGGCTGATCCTTTTCTTGCAAGAGTATGTGGAGAATTCCCACAATGCCACAGAACCCTGCTGGGGTGCAGAGAACACAGCGGGGTCTGTTCCTGTGTAACAGGCTGTAAGCCAGCACCTTTACCCCCTGTCACACAGTCACACCCTTACTCATTGCCCCACGTGTTTTGTTTTTCTTCAGGCAGCTGTAGCTGCGCTTGATTAACTCAGTTTGTGAGAGCAGCTGAATACACAAATCCACAATTGTCCTCACGAGCTATGGAACAAATGTTCATAAATCTTGTCCCCTGTATTGCCTCTACTGTGGGGTGATGCTTCATGCTTTGTGGGGTGTAAGTTCTAGTCCCACCAACATAGTATCGCTTTGCTTATTGTTCATAAAGGTGCAACCGTTTTCTGGGAACAATGATCTTATTAATGTTTCAGAAGAAGATGTTTTGGCAGACAGTCCTAATAATTTGCATTACACTAACCAATAGCAACCAGTAAGAATGTATTTTCTTGTACTGGTCTGGTAAATTCTTATTAGCTCCGTCCTGTTGAAGGGCAAGTGATGGAAGCACCAGTGAGGGGAACATGTACCCCTCAGTAGGTAGAGGGGAGCAAGTCCTCAGACACTGTCACTTGCCCAATATAAGAATAGTGACCGTGTCTCTTTTCTCTTCAGCTTATAAATGTTATTGGAATTTTTGATTTAAGAAGCTGTCTCTAACCTTTGCAGGCAGAAAACGTCAGCCTGCAGTATTACCCCGAATACGGGAAGATAGACTTGATGTATTTTCCGTATTATGGAAAGAAAATCCATGTAAGTGACAAGATGGTTAAATGATTATTTGGTCTTGTTAACACTTGAAGGTTTAACTTTACAGCGGAACGCCAGCTTTTCTTTTCTTTTTTAATCATCTTCTTTTGCTTCTTTCCTATGTACATTGCCATGATATCTGAAAGGTTGTGATGCAGGGAAATTTGATGTCATAGTGAGGGAAGGAATATCGGCTTCCCCAAAAAACACAAGTTTATGAAAACTGAACAGTAACACAAGTGCAAAAGATTCTAAAGCTGGCCATACACTGAGCCCTTGTATGAAAGCTGGTGTGTGCCACTGTTGGCATGTCCAATCAGTGACTGAAGCTGATTGGCCGCAGTAACCGGCCACATTTTTCACTGGGCTCCTTCGATTTTGAGATCAAAAAATGTTGGGCAAATAGGCTGCCAACAGGGCTACCCAATGAGCAATTTTCAGCTGCAGCAGTCTTACCTTTGACACAGTTTCAGCTGACTTCTCTGCATTGTGAGTTTGCACACTAAGTCCCTATGCATTTCAGTGGTGAGAGCTATACTCATTGAGACAACCATTGAAAGCCACTATGAGTACAGCTACCTATAGGAATCAGTGGGGGCATTGGGGATTTATTAAAGGACAATTTTACTAAAGGTAGAATTGTCATTTAAATTGAATCTTTGGCCAAAGTAAGGAATGGTTTAGACCCCATCTGGAGATTTCAGTTTATGCTTTAGAGAAGCGATGAGTAGAAAGGTGGCGACATATACCCTTTGTTATCACAACATGAGGCGTCTCCATTGGAAGATTTCTTGCATGGCAACTGTAGCATATAGCATTTTCCATCACGTTCTTCCAAAGTGACCATGATCACCAAGATAATGGGGGTAAGGTAGGGGCGGGTGGATCCTAGTGCTTGATGGTGGACCACTTCCAGTAATGGGGCAGATGGATTTTATGATCACCATGGCTCTTAATG
>NW_017306720.1:661405-661935 GCF_000935625.1 Nanorana parkeri | reverse complement strand
TCATGTACCCAAAAATTAAAATACATATTTCCAGGTGAATTTGGAGCTCATTTCATGTAATACTTTGCTATGACTGAATGCACATCTAGGTGTTTACCAGCGTCTAGATGCATTTACACAAACATCAATTTTCTGTAATTTTCCTGGAACCATTTAGCTTGATGTTTGCTACTAAATGCATGTAAATGAGTGTAAGCTTGTCTAAAAATGGCTAAACACAGGAAAACGTGCCATGGGAAGCATAAAAGTTGTTTATGCTTCCCAGATAGCTTCTGGCGGAGGCCCATGTACATGAGGTTTTAGGAGTTACTATTATACAAGCTATCCAAAATCTGAAATAAAATAAAGTTTGTGTCATAGGTGCACCTTCCATGCATTCCTATATAGGGATGTCACAAAGGGCAACAATCAGTGTGTCTAAAGTGACTTCAGATCCTCTCGTAGTACCACACAGGAGATAACAGAGCATTGTTGCTGCAGATTTAGAGGGTCATCCCCATTTATTATATATTTCACTCTCTTCCCGTATT
>NW_017306720.1:660763-661074 GCF_000935625.1 Nanorana parkeri | reverse complement strand
TATGTTTGAAAACCACATCCTATCAGCTGGCTCTGCCTTTTAGATATGTAATTAGTTTGCCTGTTGCAGGAATGACTGTAACCTTCCTTTTGCTTTCTCCTTCTCTGCAGTTGCAATATGTGCAGCCTTTGGTTGCAGTGAAAATCACACCTTCCAACGCCACCGGTACATCAGAGATCATTCTAGAGTGCAAGATTTATGGCTCTCCTAACCTGAAGAACGAAGACGACAGAGACAAGTTCCTTGGCAGAGTCAATTTTAGAGTCCAAATGAAGGATTAAAACTAGGCAGCTAAACAGTGTCCAATTGAA
>NW_017306720.1:652247-659250 GCF_000935625.1 Nanorana parkeri | reverse complement strand
TTTTTTTTTAAATTAGCCATACCTGCTTTTTGTAGGATTTGAAACCATCTGGGAAACCAATGTAAATGGCACATGATCCAGGGTAGCATAACAAGTGTGCTTCCAGTCCTGACCATTTTATCCTCTTGTGCTGAGATATAGATGGAGTTTATTCTTCCCGTCTCCCCCCAGCTCACAAGTGGTTAAATCCTCCCTTAAACGCATCTCTTAGGCCCTTAAAGTGGGCCAGTTTACAAACCATTTAAAAAAAGTAAATTATCGTTTCATATTAGGGGACCTGTAAATAGCTGATTCTGAACATTATACTGGTGGTGTTCGTCATATTTTTGATGTGATTTTATCCCTCCTCTCCCCCCTCACCCAAAGCCCCTCTGTGAGTGTTACAAAGCTTAATGTGTTGTGCTATGTAAATATTTAATTGATTTAACACTGGTTTAACGGTCATATCTCAAACGCCTACACAGTTTTAGGGAACAAAAGTGACAAACAAGCGAATGGTACCTGACCAACATGTACAAACAAATATAAGGAATTAAAAATGATTAAAAAAAAAGGAAAGATTTTATAACCTCTGCAAGAGTTGTGTGTCTTGTGCAGATGCCTTAAGTTCTGTATGAAAAAAGCAAAATAAAGTGGATTTTAAAGGTGGGAATTGTCGACATTGGATTCATTTTCACTGCGCCACAAGCTTTTACAAGATTTAAACTCTGCATCCTATTTACACTTTGCTCTGTCTGGGAACAAATGGAAGGGAAGTGTATTTGTGTCATTACAGGTAATATTTATAATTTGTGAACACTGGCTTTCATAAAAAGGTGCATGCTTAAAGTAGCCGGCTGGCTCGGAGGATCGGGTGAGTATATCTTTATTTTCCCTACCCTAGGAAAAAAAATAGCATTTAACCCTTGCAGTGTAGGAGTAGCCCACTGCAAGGGTTAAGAATTTTTACTCTGAGTTGTTCCTTATATTGGTGATCCTGCTGTCAAGATCTTTGTTCAGGCGCTTTCTGTTATGGAGTCTCCCAATTGTTCTCCTGTATTGTCACTGTTATTTAAGCCCTTGGTGGAGACCAGGGTTTAGCTGTACTTCAAAGTTGCAAGAACAGAGCCCTTCTCTGCATTGCAAAAAATCAAAGATGGGACTGTACATAGTTCTGTGTTCCTCCCGTCTTTTGTTTCTGCAATGGGGACTGTGCGCTTATTTTTTCTGCTTTATAATTATTTCCTTGGTTCCCCTTACTTTATAATGGGTCATTGAAGAACTTTCATAAGTATTGTCGGTTAGCTTTAGACACATCCATAGTATATCCAGCACTAGATTTAAGTGACCCTGTTGACAATATCAAAGTCTAAATGAAAACTGCATGGAAAAAAGGAAGGAGCGCAACTAACAATGGTGGTGATCTCCAACGTCACCAGACCACCATTTTGCCCATCCATTCCTTCACACGCGAGTGCCTAATTTCTATTCCCACTTCCCTTTTACCTCGATTTACTGTTATTCCCTGGTCAATCTCTTTCCACACAGTCTGCGCCAGTTAGTTGCGCTCCTTCCTTTTTTCCATGCAGTATTATACAGTTGGACACCCCGGTTTAATAACAAGGAGCTGCACAACGGCCACGACACACCACACCCCCACCTAGGAATGCACTAACCAATCAGTCTTCATTTTCTAACTTTCTGAATGAAAACTGCCACTGTAAAGAAGAAGGTGAATACTTCCGTCTCTGGATGACCACACTGCTGGATGCCCACACTGCTGAACACTGCTCCAGTCAAATTCTGTGCAGAAGCCAACTTTCCTGGGAGTGTCAATAGTCCAGCACTCAGTGGTTTCTTCGCTGACTTTCTGAAGTGATTATGGGCTGGCAGGTGAAATCACTGAGCACTGCGGGAGACACGAGATCAACCCTCCTGGAAGTGTTGGTTTTCCTGCAGAAGTCACATGGTGATATTCAATCCTAGGACCATTGCTAGGACATGGGTGGCAGGAGAAGCAAGAATTCACTTTCCTCTTTACAGAGGCAACCCAGAATGTCCGAGGTTAAATCGGTTACTGTTTTAGCATTAGATCAGTTCCCTTTTCTTTTTCCTCATCATGATTGAGATTGAAGCCATACATTCGCTGGAGAAATTGTTTTAGGAGGGCAGCTTTGTACAGAGTGAAGTCTTGCAGGGATCTAGTTTTTCGCCACAGTCGTTCAAGAGTGCGGCTATGTCTCTTGAGATTTTTGGTTTCATCTGTTTGCCACGGTTGTAGTGGACGTGGTCCAAGTCTGCGAGTAGTGAGGGGAGCCAAGGTGTCTAGAGAGGATGAAAGTGTACAGTTGTAGACCGAAATAGCCAGGTCAGGGCAGGATAGGGGTGAGATTTTGTCAGAGGGAGTCAGTAGCAGAGAAGAGAAGGGTCGAGGTGGTGAAGGTTTTTCCGGGTGACAGTGTGCCGTGTAGGGGGATTCAGGGTTGGGGATAGGGTGAGGGTGAAACTGAGAAGGTTGTGGTCTGAGAGGGGGAAGGGGGTGTTGGAGAGTTTGCAAGGAGTGCATAGGTGAGAGAAAACAAGATCTAGTATGTTACCATCAGAGTGAGTAGGAGTGTCTGGCCATTGGGTTAGATCAAAAGAAGAGGTTAGGTTAAGAAATTGAGCAGAAGCTGAGGTGTTAATGTTAGTAGCAATGTTAAAGTCACCAAGAATGATAGTGGGTATTTCTGAGGAGAGAGAAAGGAGAGTCCTGATTAACATCTTCTTTCATATTTGATGTAGTTTTAACTGGCCCGCAGTACTGTCTTTTGCTTAGAGGTAACCAATAAGCATAGCCAAGTGAGAGCTGCCATTACTGACTGTTTTTAGAGATGCAGACTCCTGAATATTAGACGTGCACCAGCAAAAAATTCGTTTAGTTTCGTTTCGTCTTGAAAAAAAAAAAAAAAAATTCGTTTAGTTTCGTTTTTCGGGTCCGAAATTAAATTAGTTTCAGACGAAATTCGCTAGCGGTAGTCCTGCCGAAATTTGTTTATGAAAAAAAACCAAAATAAACCGAATCGGACATGTCTACTGAATATGAATGCTGTATATTCCCCCTTCTGTTCCCAGCAGTATCGCTTACTGATAAGTTAGCTCTATTTTCCAGGTCCAGAGACGTATACGGTGTGCATCACTCTGAAGCTTGAGGATCAACATGATGCTTCTGTCTGTGTGCTTTTACTAGTTTAGGGTTCTGTAGAGCTCCTAAGCTGAAACCTTCCCTGCCCCGTTGTTCTAAGTTTTCTAAGGGCTGCCCCTGTGCATCTGGTAGTATCCCGCTGTAGCAAAGCTTCTACCATCCCTGGAGAATAGCTGGAGGCCCCCTAGGTTTGTTTTTGCTGGCAGTTCCTGCTCTGTAACCTGTTCTAGCCGTGACCTAGTCGCCTTTGTCAAAGCCTGACTGACTGGTCTAAAGCTGAAAGAAGGGATCTGATCAATAATGGAGTTGCTCCATACTTCATTGAGCATATAGAGCTCATGCCTATTGCCTTTGAGCTACAGCGTGGATAGGCTGTTGGAAGTGTACTGCCTCATTTTCCATGAGTCTCCTGTTAGTGAACATGATACAGGCACTTTAGCTTTGAGCCTTAGTGAACGAACATTTCATATGCATGACCTTCAAGAGTGAACACATCTTCAGAGCTGCTCTAGATGACCTTTTCACAGATGCCACAGGTGGCAAGAGCATCCAGCTTGGGTGCGGCAGGTGGTCTCCAGGGGCTACAAGTGTTGCTCCCTGCCCCCTCCTCTGTTCATTCTAGCCTGCCAGTGTCACCACACACTTCCTAAAATAAAGAAAAAATCCTAGCCCAATGCTACATTTTATAGAAGGTTCTTAACCACACCCATGACATGCTATACAGTTCCACTAAGTAGTTCTACTGAGAGCGTTGCAGTCGGAAATTCTTTGGCATTGCTGTGTATACAATGTACTCCCGATGCGGTCTGTGCCAAGCTTGGCAGGGTCCACCAGACGGGCATGAACCAATGTGACAAGGTTTCTAGAGTCTAATAATTCCTCCACCAGATGTAAGAAAACATATCTGCCTTTCAGTTTCTGTGCTGCAAGAACATGCTTCGAAAATAGTGACCTGTGCCTGCTCAGGTCACATTTAGGCAGCAGACACCTGTTGCACCTTCTGGACGGTTAGGTGGTTTGCCTGTTAATGAATAGTATTTGCCTATATGTGCTGGTTTACAAGTGCCACCATTTTTGTTTTGTTGAATAGGTTTCGGTCTATGCCGCCTGCGTCCTCCACCAAGTGAAAGGGGGGGCATTCTCAGATGGCATTGGCAGCTGCAAACCATGCACAACACAGGAACAGTCTAGGGTTCCCAGTTTTGTCCTGCACTTTTACTCAGCAATGCAGCAAACACAGTTTCCAGATATCAAAGTCTCCTTGAGTGACCAGTGGCGTGGCGTCAATAGGCTCTTCATTGTAATATCCGTCCGGTCTCGATTCGGCAGGGCAGGGCTCTCCTAAACTCTCTCAAAGTTAGGGCTCACTAGAGGTGGGCGCAGGGCGGGATGCCCTGGGTCTGTTCCATGATGTGCTTCGTTGGCGCCTGCGTTGAGGAAGAGGAAGATGCTCCGCGTCTAGGTCCAGGCCTAGCCAGTCAGGTATCTCCACAAGTGTCACTCCCAGGAATAAAAAGAGGTCAGCCAACTGGGCCGGGTGTCGCAGGATGAAGGAACGGCCATTTCGGCGCACATTCAAGCTAAAGGGGTACCCCCAAGTGTAGAGGCCTCCAGCCCGTCTGATTTCGGCAAGGAGGGGTTGTAGTAGCCGCCGCATGTGTAGCATGCGACGGGACAAGTCTGGTAGTAGGGTTATGTCGGCCCCATCAAAAGGGACTGGGCCCTTCTGCCACGCTTTGCGCATCACGGTTTCCTTTACCGCGAAAAAATGGATGCGGCATAATACGTCCCTAGGCCGGGGTCGCCGTCTGTCCTGGGGCCTCCTACGCGGTGGACTCGGTCAATCTCCAGGGCGGAATCTGGGGCCCTGTCCAGTACGGTGTTGAGGATGGCCATCACTGTGGGACGAAGGTCCGCCGCACCTGTGGCCTCCGGGAGCCCCCGGAGTTTCACGTTGTTCCTCCGGGACCTGTTTTCAAGGTCGTCTTGGGCCAAGAACAGGGTGGAGAGATGGCGATCGTAGGCCGGCCTGTCCGACTCTAGGCGATCCAGCCGGCGAGACAGGTGTGCCTGTTCATCCGATAGGGTGGACACTCTCGTCTCCAGCTGGGAGACCGTCTTGTGGATGCCCGCTATGTCCCGTTTCAGCGCGGCTTCCATTTTAGTGACCAGGGCGGCCATATCCTGTCGCGTGGGCAGGGACAGGAGAATGGAGGAGATGTCGCTGGCTGAGAGGGAGGTCGACACCTCTGGCGTCTGTGGCGGGGTCGGGGTGAGGCGGATAACCGGGTCCTCTATAATGCTGGGTTCGGGTGGCGAGTTGGGCATCCGCTGCAGGGTGGACGCTCCCGGGACCGGAGCGAGCGGTGAGGCTTGGGCGCCACGAGGGGGGCACGGAGGTGTAGGCCCCTGGGTCTTACCCTGCGTCTCGGGCCCCATGACCGGCCGAGGAGTGTTGCGGGTCGATGGCGCTTGGCTGGATAGGTACCGCTGTAATGATGTCAGGGAGCGCCGACTGTTATTAGACCTGGATTTCCTCTTCTGAGACATCGAAAACTGGGTCGTAAGATGCCGTGATCTTCTGAATATCCCCAGAGATAGCAGAGCTCAGGCAATGTGCTTCCTCACTCTGCCATTGCCAAGCCACGCCCCCCCAGCAAACACAGTTTCAATGCAGGAGGGTGTTGTACAGCAAGTCTATTACATGTTTGTCTGAGCCACTAACTAAACTTAGGTCAGTTTCTAACTGGGTGCCCCCAATGGGTTCGCCAACATAAACAGGCGGCAACACTTGTCCTGTTTTCAGTGTTTTATCAGCACTCTGCCTTTTCAACGAGAGAGAGAGCCCTGAGCATCAGTCAGATGACCTATATAAAAGGGTCTGTGGACAACCTAATAATGGTGTCTTGGTACCCAGTAATATGTGCACATGTACACCCACTATGGACCTGATCATTTTTACATTTCTGCTATAGGCAGGTTTATTTTGCAATTATTTTTTCATTACTTAAGATAACAAAGTAATATATTGTTGGGATTTGTAAAGTAATTAAAAAAACGTACAATCTGCCTATCTTGGACAGGCAGATCGCACTCTCGATCATTGCAAGCTCGCCCCCCTGAGGAGCGGGCTTCCGATGACCGCAATGCTGAACGGGCAGTGTGCGCGTGCGGCATTTGTCTCCCGAGCACCGTTCAAACCAGCCGAAAATTGTAAGATTTTCGGCTGGTTTTCTAGCATGCTCCTTAGACAAAAGCCGTGCGACCGTACAGTAGAAACGGTCGCACATCTTCATTCACACTGCACGATTCTCGTACGATAGCGGGATTTCCCACGAGAATCGTGCAGTGTATGGGCACCTTTACACTTGCACACAGGGATTTTATAGTATTAGAGTCAGGTGTATGATTAACCAATTATACCAAGAAGGTGATAATGATAATGAAACACAGTCATTAACAGAAACCGCTGTGTAGGAGGCTTAAAACTGGGTGAGGAACAGCCAAACTCTGTTACTAATGCTGGGCACACACCTTACAACCCTCGCAAGACTTTTGTCTTGCGAGGGTTGTAAGGTAATTTAAAAAACGTACGATCTGCCTATCTTGGACAGGCAGATCGTACTTGCGATGATCGCAAGCCCGCCCCCCTGACCGCAATGCTGCACGGGTAGTGTGCATGTGCGGCTTTTATCTTGCGAACATGCCACAAACCAGCCGAAAATCGTACGATTGTCGGTGGGTTTTCGAACATGTTCCTAAGATAAGTCGTGTGACCTTACAGTCAGCGGTGTATTTACGAATGCTGCTGCCCTAGGCAAAACAGCAACGCCGCCCCCC
>NW_017306720.1:643893-652065 GCF_000935625.1 Nanorana parkeri | reverse complement strand
AGCGGTAGTTAAAAAAACAAACACCTGGACGACTTGCGGTAATTGACCGCAATTATTTTTGTTTGCACATGCGCAGTGCTAATCGTACGACTTTTGACGGACGGAAACGCCACCAACCATGCGAACATCTTACGATCGACCAAAGTTTTCAAACATGCTTGACCGTCAAAAGTCGTACGATTGTACAGTACTATCGGTCGGGCACTCTATTGACACGTTACGATTGTCGTACGAAAAGTCGATCGCATGCGATTATCTTGCGATGGTTGTAAAGTAATTAAAAAAACGTACAATCTGCCTATCTTGGACAGGCAGATCGCACTCTCGATCATTGCAAGCTCGCCCCCCTGAGGAGCGGGCTTCCGATGACCGCAATGCTGAACGGGCAGTGTGCACGTGCGGCATTTGTCTCCCGAGCACCGTTCAAACCAGCCGAAAATTGTAAGATTTTCGGCTGGTTTTCTAGCATGCTCCTTAGACAAAAGACGTGCGACCGTACAGTAGAAACGGTCGCACATCTTCATTCACACTGCACGATTCTCGTACGATAGCGGGATTTCCCACGAGAATCGTGCAGTGTATGGGCACCTTTACACTTGCACACAGGGATTTTATAGTATTAGAGTCAGGTGTATGATTAACCAATTATACCAAGAAGGTGATAATGATAATGAAACACAGTCATTAACAGAAACCGCTGTGTAGGAGGCTTAAAACTGGGTGAGGAACAGCCAAACTCTGTTACTAATGCTGGGCACACACCTTACAACCCTCGCAAGACTTTTGTCTTGCGAGGGTTGTAAGGTAATTTAAAAAACGTACGATCTGCCTATCTTGGACAGGCAGATCGTACTTGCGATGATCGCAAGCCCGCCCCCCTGACCGCAATGCTGCACGGGTAGTGTGCATGTGCGGCTTTTATCTTGCGAACATGCCACAAACCAGCCGAAAATCGTACGATTGTCGGTGGGTTTTCGAACATGTTCCTAAGATAAGTCGTGTGACCTTACAGTCAGCGGTGTATTTACGAATGCTGCTGCCCTAGGCAAAACAGCAACGCCGCCCCCCTTTCCATTATCAAGGGGAGAGAACCACAGCAAGTGCCGCTCTCAGGGAATCTGCCGCTCCAGGCAAACGCCTTGTTTGGCTCGCGGCAGATACGCCCCTGCTTACAGTAGTAGAGGTCGCACGCCTTCCACACACCTTGCGATAATCGTACGATCACGGGATTTCCCGCGATTATCGCAAGGTGTGTGGGCACCTTAAGGTGAGGTTGTAGAAGACAGTTTCATGTCACAGGTCATACACTATGGCAAGACTGAGCACAGCGACAAGGCACAAGGTAGTTATACTGCATCAGCAAGGTCTCTCCCAGTCAAAGATTTGAAAGCAGACTGGGGTTTCCAGATGTGCTGTTTTAAGCTCTTTTGAAGCAGCAAAAAGAACCGGGCAACATTGAGGACCGTAGACGCAGTGGTCTGCCAAGGAAACAATGCAGCAGATGGAAGACATCATGCTTGCGTCTTTTCAATATCGGAAGATGTCCAGCAGTGTTATCAGCACCGAGCTGGCGTAAACTAGTGGGACCCAGGTACACCCATCGACTGGCCGGAAGTGGTCTTCATGGAAGAATTACGGCCAAAAAGCCATACCTCCAATGTGGAAACAAGGCTAAGCAACTCAACGATGCAAGATAACATAGGAACTGGGGTGCCGCAAAAATGGCAGCAGGTGCTCTGGACTGATGAGTCAAAATTTGAAATATTTGGCTGTAGCAGGAGGCAGTTTGTTCAGCACAGGGCTGGAGAGTGGTACAATAATGAGTGTCTTCAGGCAACAGTGAAGCATGGTGGAGGTTCCTTGCATGTCTGGGGTTGCATTTCTACCAATGGAGTTGGAGATTTGGCCAGGATTGATAGTGTCCTCAATTCTGAGAAATACAAGCAGATACTTATCCATCATGCCATACCATCAGTGAGGCGTGTGATTGGCCCCAAATGTATTCTGCAGCAGGACAACAACCCCAAATATACAGCCAAAGTCATTAAAAACTATCTTAAGCGTACAGAAGAACAGTTCTGGAAGTGATGGTTTGGCCCCCACAGAGCCCTGATCTCACCATAATGGAGTCTGTCTGGGATTACATGAAGAGAAAGAAGGATTTGAGGCAGCCGACATCCATAGAAGATCTGTGCTTCGTTCTCCAAGATATTTGGAACACGTTCTTTCAAAAACTCTGTGCAAGTGTACCTAGAAGAACTGATGCTTACTTTTACAGCATTTTTTCACACCTGCCTAAAACTTTTGCACAGTTCTGTCTAAACAAAGTTACAATTAACCCTTTTAGCAGTACTAAATAAGGGGAATGCCAGGTTTCCTCCAACAGGGAAGTGTATTCATTGTCTCAGACAATGGCAATCTGGCACCAAGGTCAGTTAATACAGATGAAGGAAATTGTCCTTTGTTTTGTAGTCTATTCTTTCTTTCCTGTCCTTTATACAGTACTCTGTTAACCCCTAAAGTCTGAGAAACCAAACTGCTGATGGGCTGCAACACATTTCAATAACCCATCCGTTATACCATTTACTATAGAAAATCATTTTTCTTTAAAAAGGGGAGTGAAGGAAGAGAGACTGGAAACTAGCAGGTCTATTCACAATAGGGTGAAGAGTTTGGAGAAGGCAGGAGAAGAGAACAATCTTTGACAACATAGCTGAACTGGAAAGTGAGCTGAATTGTAGAAATTGTTCCAAATCTGCTATGTTGTCCTAGCAGATATGGAAAAATTCTCCAATTCAGCTCACTTTCCAGTTCAGCTATGTTGTCCTCAGGGGCGGACTGACAACACATGGGGCCCGGCCCCCCAGGCAATACAATATTATGGGGCCCCCTTGTGCTCCACCCATATACAAGCCCCATACACAGCCAAAGGGCTGCTGTACGGGCTATTCACAATAGCCCGTACAGCAACTGAGCGGCTCAGCCAAGCCGAACCCGTAGGCTTCAGCTTGGCTGAGTCGTATTCACAGCCAAAGCAGGGAGAAAGGTCAGCCGAAGCCGACCGATCTCCAGGCAAATGACAGTTGGGCTGGGCAGTTGTAATAACAGATCAGCGTCCTCAAATGACCTGGAGATGCTGATCTGTCATTAAACATTAACAACTGGGCGTAGCCGCTTGTGCCATCACAGCTGACTCCACCCAGTTGTTATTTATTGGCCGGGACCTACTAGAAGACTCTGGCAGGTGTCGGCAAAATAGGAAACAGGATGTGCGTTGTTTTTTCTTAAAAATATATTTTTAATTTTTTTTTTCTTCCTATTTTTGTAAAAGAATTTTAACAATTTTTCTAAAAAAAATGTCTCTCATTCATTTAACTTTTTTCTATTCTGCTTCGCTAACACGGAGGTACCGAGCAGAATAGCCAAGCCGAATGCTCGCGGCATTTGGCTATTTACTTACTGCTGTTCGGCCCCTATGAGAAAAGGGGCGAACGGGAGTGAGTGAGCTACCGGAGCTTAGGCTCAGCCGATCCAGATGTCGGATCGGCTAAGTCGAACTCCTTCTGCACTTCGGCTCAGCCGATGTACGGCTGATTTTAGCTGAGGTACAGCTGAAATCAGCCCTACAAGGCTGAAGTCAATAGCCGAACAGCGTTCAGCTCACTTCACTTTGGCTTGGTTATTCACTCGGTGAATAACCCCCATAGCGTTTGAATCTCCGTGCGGAAGACCGCACGGGACGCAAACGCTATATGTGAAACAATTGCATGGATTCCGCTCGTTTGCAGCTATTATATAGCCGAGAACGTACAGAATCCGCTGGATTATCGCACTTGCACTATTTTGGGGGCCGTGCGGTTTTGTACTGCGTGCTCCAGCAATAGTCTGGACAAAGCACATAAAAGTGCATTGTTTTTTCTGTTTAGAGCGGCTCCGCTCATATGCGGACAGCCACTCCAGTGTGTACTGCAAGCACAATAATCCGTCAGATTCCGCATGTTTGTGGCTATATAATGGCCGCAAAAGAGCGGAATCCGTGCAGTTCACATATAGCATTTGCGTCCCGTGCGGTCTCCCATATGAAAAACCGCACGGGAGATGCAAACGCTGTATGTGAATGGAGACAAAAAGGTTAAAAACTTCCCATTTACAGCTCATTAAAAAAACGTTATTAAATTCACTTACCAGCATCAGGGCTCCTGATCCCCAGGTTCCAGTCAGGGTTTTTAGCATGAGGCTCTCGTGCCTCCGTCCCTCCATCCACCCTCCGCGGTAGGTCCGCCCTCCGTCCACTGCGACACGTTTTGACTGACTAGATAATTTTTTTAATAACTCCAGGATTTTAAAAAGTTAACCCTTGCAGTGGGGCTACCCCTGCAATGCAAGGGTTAAGTGCTTGTTTTGTCTAGGGGGCGAAAATAAAGAAGATATATTCGATCCTCTGTCCCATCTGGCTGCTAGATTGGTCCCCACAGCCTCTTCTTCTCCAGGCTCTGCAGGTCTAAGGGCCTATAATGTAATCATCACATCTAATGGAGCTCATTAGACGTGAGGAAAAGGTCCCGCCAGAGCAGAAGAGGAGAGAGGTGAGCGGTCATTGCAGCAGAGCCGAGGATTGGGTATTTCTTCCTTATTTTTTCCCCTTGACCAAAACAGACCAGTGGGTAGTACCACTGCAAAGGGTAAGCATAGCAGCACCCTGAGGTGCGAAACATTCCTGCAACCCTCCACTTCATCTCCCCAAAAATCATAAGCAGATGCGGACATTCTGCAATATTCCATAATGCAAGGCTGAACCAGAAGAGCTTGGATATGACATCTGAGCGGCCTTCATTTCTGTTTTGGAGAGACCCTCCTAATGCAGGGTGACCACCTTGTCTATCGTCACTATGCTCACTTTCGTCATGGTGCCAAATGTAGCAACTACAAATCTATTTCTTTTTTTCTTTTCCTCTGATGTTTTGTAGCGATCAACAGAGTTGCTACTGTAGATGACTACATTGCTTCTGTAGAGTAGATGGCTACAAATGGCGATCATCATCACTTGCATTGGATAACATGAGTATCTACTGAAGCTGAGCCTATATCTAGGTCCAAACGTTGCAAAAAGTCAATCACTCAGCAACTGAGCTACAAATCGGGTGAATTTTCTGTGGCTGACCTTCTGTGCCTGCTGCAAATCTCCAGTGTGATATGGGCCTTTGTATGGTTGTCCCTTGCCCAGCTGTATTCTCTGTATCTGTACATACACACATACTGATCCACACTTATGATGTCCGTGAGCATGAACCCAGTTTCTCAGAATTCACCCAAGGCAGAGCAAAACTTTTCCTGACACTTCCCACCTAATGAGTTGCAATAGGGGCATTCCCTCCACCTCTGTGATGTGTAGATGAGGGGCAGGGAATGTCCCGGCCACAAAACTGAATGGGCAAAGATTTGGGTGTGTCAGTTACAGTTTTACATGGGCCTGGGCAAACTGGTGAACAGAGACCCCAGCAAGCCCCCGCACATCATCAATCCCCTCCTTGTTTCTTAGCTCTGGGGATGTTTGAAGCTTCTGGGAAAGTTTCCTTTGAAAATTTGTATTCCAAGGAATATACTTGGACCTGAATGATCAAACTATTATAATAGTACTACTAATACACTACCTAGCCAAAAGTAAGAGCCTTCCATTGGATAAGTGTTATGATTTGGGGTTGCTTCAGTTGGCCAGGTCTAGGTTCAGCAATGTTGTGTCACCAAAAAATTAGGTCTGCTGCCTACCTGAATATACTGAATGCAGTGGTGTATTCTGGTTTGGGGCTGCCCTATCTTTGCAGGCTGCAGAGCCCCCTATGGATCCTGCAAAGTCCCCCACAGATCCTGAAAAGCCCCCCACAGATCCTGCAGAGACCCCCTGGGACCCTGCAGTCTGCTGGATCTCAGGGGGGCTGTGCAGGATCTGTGCTGGGCCCTGCCAGCACACCTGGCACGGGAAAACAAGCCTCCTCCGCTGCCTCGGCACCCAATCATCGTTGCTTCGACCACCCGGCTGGAGCCTCGGCGACGCCTCCTCCATCTCTGCCCCCTCCATTGCAGTCTTCGGCCCTCCCGCCTCCTCCATCTTCACCCCGCCTCTTTCATCTCCGCCCCATCTCCTGTCTCCGCTCCCTGCCGCTCCGTCCCCGTCTCCTCCTGCTCTCTCGCCCGCCGCTTCTTCCCCGTTCACATTAGGCAGCCAGTTTTTGTGCAGCCAGTCTGCCTAAATGTTTTGGAATCTGCCGCCCGAGGCAAACGCCTTGTTTGCCTTGTGGCAGATACGCCCCAGGTTTTTCCATCAATGGATTTTACATAAATTGATTTTTTCTTCCCTGATGGCACTTTGGGCATATTCCAAGGGGACAATGCCAGGATTCATCGGGCTCACGTTGTGAAAGAGTGGTTCACGGAGCATGAGGCATCATTTTCACACATGGATTGGCCACCAGAGTCTAGACCTTAACTCCATTGAGAATCTTTGGGATGTGCTGGAGAAGACTTCACGCAGTGGTCTGACTCTCCCATCACCACTACAAGATCTTGGTGAAAAATGAATGTAACTCTGGATGGACATGCGACTTTGTTCCAAAACGAAAATTTAGATCACTCTGAAATGTAACTTCGGATGGATCCCAAATCCGAATAGCGAACTGAATTGAATTTCAGATCCAAAATGCAAAGGAAATAAAAATGTGAATCAATCTGAAACTAAACAATTTTCTGTGTGGTTACATCTAATAAAATCAATTAAAATAAGCTCACAATGTTTATATGTATATATACATTTTGTGAATGTTTGTATTGATTTTTTATTTGATTGTTTGCGTCTAGCGTAATAGTTCTACTGCTCTCCAATACTTGCAAATGAATGATTGCTATATGCATTACCAGCAAACGTCGGCCATTTTATTGAACTAGAAATAAAAAGTTGCTTGCTTTAGTGTAGAAATAAAAATCACCTTTTAGCTCCACGTCCCGGGAAAGTGCGTCAGTCTCTGTCTCAGCAGCACATGGTACCTCGAATGATCTCTGACTCAATAGTTCCCCTACAAATAAAACTCCCCCCATGCCATCACAAATCTCACAGCCCCATTCTGGCTGCCCCCTTTCTGTTCAGAGATATATAATCCTTCCTGGAATTCTCCTTCCCATTGAAGAAAAGAGGCGGCTGGGGGCTTGTTGAATAATGCAGAGCGATGATGATGATGACGTGCACTGTGCAGGAACTCGTGGCTTCCAGAGATCACTTCTCAGTCAATGGGTTGTTATGGGTGACTTCCCCTAGCAACCCCATAGCTTGTGCCATTGCTGTTTGAATTGTGTTTAGTTCAGACTGCATGAAATATATCACTTGCTGGTTGGTTGCCATGGTGATGAGTCTGCCAATTCTCTGAAGGGCAGTAGGCAGGGAACATAGGAAAACCTGGAGGGGCGATAAAATATTCATAAAAAGAAAGGTAAATACGTTTTATCTTTCCCAACACATTTTGTTTTTTAGATAGATTTGGACATCTATCATATTTAAAGGATAACGTGTAGCGATAAAATATGGAAGCCGCCATAATTAACTGCTCCCCAAAATAGTGAGCTGGCTGGGTGCCGTACCGATCCAGAGTCTTTAGAACATAACATTCATTATCCTGGAACAAATATGCAGATCAGGGGTCAGACTCCGACTTTGGTGGCCGCGCGCTGGTCCTTGGTTAGTGGTTTAAAGTATTGAAGGCAGAGACAGCCAAGTGATCAGCGCTGTCAGAACTAGGTCAGCAATGGCAGCCCCCGGATTTCTCTCACTATAGTCTTCCTCTTATCTCAGTGGAGATCGGTGCATGTTTAAAGTGACACTAAGGTCACAGTTGTCCCCCCAGCATTGTTCCCCCCAGCGTTTTGATCGCACCGCACCGGGCCGCAGGCATAATGTGCCTTGCGATCCCAAGTGGCCGATCGCATTGTGGCTGGAGGGCGTGGCTACAGTGCCATTCACTTCAATTGGCCCGCCATGCCCCTTCCTGCCCCACAAAAAAATGTTCATACGTAGGCGCACCCGGCGCGTGTTTACGTGGCGACGCGCGTGCTTGCGGGGGACTTTAAATTTTTTTTTATTATTATATTTATTTTATTTAACTTTTATTTTAAAAACTGTTTTGTTTT
>NW_017306720.1:610890-643669 GCF_000935625.1 Nanorana parkeri | reverse complement strand
AGCTGGGCTGCAGGAGCCCAGAACTGACAGCCCAGGGACCGGAAGTGATGCAATCTGCATCGCTCCCGGTCCCATAGAACGGGGAGGGGATCGATGAACGGAAGTTCGTCGATCTCCTCCCCAGCTCCCCGCGGACACCAAGGAAGCCGGTCCCGGGCCCGTAGGAGGGGCAACCGAGCCCGGGAAGCACGGCGGGGGTGTCCGGCGGGGGTGGGGCGGCCCCTTCTTCGGTCAAGCAAAACAAATGACAAACGCCCCTTCTTCGGGGCCAGAATCGCTTCTGTTGTAAAGCCGACAGTCAGCTTTACAAGTTTAAACAGAGTCCCGGCAGCAAAAGCCGCCGGGAGTCTGTTTAAACAGCCCAGATGCTGGCGACGTACACTGTACGTCATCAGTCACGAAGGGGTTAAACTCTGAAACATGGATGAGCTCCGGTTAGGACTGAACCCGGTCTGAACCTGAGCCACGGACACTTCCAACCAATCGCCATTTTTTGCCCCACGGCTGCATGTAAACAAAGGGGTGGTATGCTTGTGCTGGCATGTAGCCATATAAGGTCAGTGATGCCACTGCATCCCACCCCTTACATCAAGCTGCGGACAGGGAGTTCCCCACAAGCAGCTTCCATCCATGTTTGGGAGGGGCTCTGTCCGGGTTTGGAGGATCTCAGACTCGGAACAGGTTCAGTCCAAACCTGAGTTTCTCTTTACTCTCAAATACCAGAGCTTTGAATAGTAGACGCTCTGACAGGTAAATGGCAAGCGGTGAGACTAAGGGCCCCATGTATAATGACTGCTGTCATATGACTCTTTCTTGTGCATTCCTCTTCCTTTAAGAGGTCCATACACATTACAATCTGTGCAATCCACTAATTCCAATTTTAGAAAGATTCAATATCAATTCTGTCACACAGCAAAGCAGAATAAAACCCGACCCCGACCACTTCTTTCTTCATCATGCGTCTGTTTAGAGGGAAATCTGTCCCATCTCCAGTGCTTCATCTCAGCATTTTATGACAGTTGGCTTCCATGGATTACAGATGCAGGGGTGATAAGTACATGCCGGTAGTAATACTAGCACATGGACTTTGCCTAAAGAGAGGCGGCCCCATTTACATCTTACAAAGAAGTAATAAACTCTCAAACTTTTCCTTCAACATGAATCCAGATAATACAAATATCAATAGCACAACAACGTATTTCTTCACATTTTCGCTCAAGCACTTAGTCATCATGTTTCCGAACATGTCCAACTCTCTCAGCTCGGCTTCCCTGAACCTCCTATCCAGTACAAGATCACAAGGGACAGCACAGTCTTCAGCAGCCGTCCATCTACTAGCTTAGAGAAGGGAGGAAGGAGCAGGGAACAGGCAGTAGTTTGCCTTGCTGTGGCCGAGTGTTTGTGGAGACACGCACATTTTACTAGCACACACAAGGGTGGCTCTATAGGACCCTGCAAGGGAAAGGAGTCACCCTAAAACAGGAAGTCAGGACCAGTGTATAGACACAAGCTGATTCTGCAGGAAACTAAAACTTTTAAACATCAAGGTTCAGCATCCATTGTGAGTGATTTCATCAGCATTTGAAAAAGCTAACAAACCTTTTCACTTTAATATCACAATATCGCTAATCTGCTTGATAAATGTTCCCCATTGTATTCATTAGACATGTGAGATTCGTTTTGGAAAAATTTGTCTTTGGGACAAATTTTTGTTATTCGGAGATTCGGATGTATCCGAATTTCCGAATAATAGAAATGACGAATGAAAAAGAATCCGAATTTCCGAAAACGACATTTCGGATGAAATTCTTTAGCGTTACACATTTTCGTTGCAGCAAAGTGACATTTAAAAAAACATAAAAAAATGTTTTATTGCCACTTTGCTGAAACGAATAAAAAACGTAAACGAAAATTGGTTCAGACTGCCGCAAAAAGAATTTCAACAGAATCCGAATCCCGAAACAAAATCGACTTTCTCATCCGAATCCCGAAATAGCGAAAAATCTGAATCAAAACGAAATGAAACTAAACAAAATTTGTTACCAGTGCACGTCTAGTATTCGTGACATTCTGATGAAGATGTATAGAACAGTGATTGGATACAATGGAAGAACTGTGATTGGACCGGTTCAAATGAAAAGCCAGCTAGAAACCTCAACATGCAGGGATTAGAATTCCTGCCAGGTTTTTATTGCTGCCTGTGTCCCCGTTAGGAGAGCCACCCTCTCTGCTTGTCCTGGTGACAGTTATCACTCAGCGTAAAAGAATATTCCAAATTCTGTGTTGCCACCAGAAGAATAGTTGGGAAATCTTCCAATAAGGACACTAGTTCTGGTGACCCTGCTGAGCACCAGAGATTTCCCTCTCTTTGCAGGGATTTCATCCAACTTCCTGTTGTGACTATTGGACAGGAAGTGCTTGCAAATCTCCACAGTGGGACAGAGATGAAAAAAAAGCCAACAGACAACCCCTCCCTTACAAATGTTTTGGTTTATACACCAGTAGAATTTTGTCTAAAAATGTTGTCTTCAGAATGTCCGATTTGCTAATGTTTAATAGGAGACAATCAACTATCGTTTTTTAGCGTATGAACCAGGGGTAGGAAAACTCCAGCGCTCCAGCTGTGGTGAAACAATAAATCCCATCATGCATCTGTCTCTGGGAGTCACGCCTGTGGCTGTAAGAATCTTGCGCCACCTCGTGGGATTTGTAGTTCCACAACAGCTGGAGGGCCAGAGTTTGCCCACTCCTGATATGGACAAAAACATTCAAAAGCTCGGGATTGAAAATGTTAGAATTTTGTTCATTCAGATAAGAAACAATGAATGCACTGTACATATTGCATTGTATTGTATTGTGCATGTGCCGGGCATAAAAGAAACCTGTTTAGTACATCAGGGATTCCATTCAAGAAGCCGGTCTGGTCCAAATTTGTGAATGAACTTGGTTGACCCAATGATGGTAAAATGGAATTATCTGATGAACGTTTCAACGAGCGAAGGTCAAATGATATTCTTCTGGTGTATGGAAATGTACAATGTTCATCCAATCAATTTTCCTGCATCTAGATATTTTGCTTTGTGTAGATTCAGCCTAATCTTGGAAGATTGTGTGATCAGAGTGAATGTGTGGCCAGCTCAGCAAGTTCAGAGTTCTTGTACCTGGGAACACTTGGATGGAATTGTGGTAGGCAGGGTTCTGTACATTACTTGGCAGGCAGTTGCCGTTGCTCAGGAGGGGGCAGTAAAGCTAGCCTGTTTCTTTGTCCTGAATGGACATCCAAAGCTACTAACCCATAATCAGATCTTTGGAGAAAAAAAAAGTACACTGCCTGGCCTTAAATATAGTCATTACCTGGATTTAGCTAAACAAATAGGTAAGAACTATAAGGGTTGCTTCGGTTGATCAGGTCTAGGTTCAGCGACATTATGTCCCAAAAAAATGAGGTCAGCTGCTAACCTGAATTTACTGAATGACCAGGATTTCCCATCAATGGATTATTTCTTCCCTGATGGCACATTGGACATATTCCAAGATGACAATGCCAGGATTCATCGGGCTCAAATTGTGAAAGAGAGGTTCAGGGAGCATGAGACATCATTGTCACACATGGATTGGACACCACAGAGTCCAGACCTTAACCCCATTGAGAATCTTTGGGATGTGCTGGAGAAGATTTTACACAGTGGTCCGACTCTCTCACCTTCACTACAAGAGCTTGGTGAAATTAAATGCAACTCTGGATGGAAATAAATGTTGTGACTTTGCATAAACTTATTGAGAAAATGCCACGGTGAATGTGTGCCGCAATCAGTGCTAAATGTGGCCCAACAAAACATACAGGGTTATTCACAAAAGGGTGAAGAGTTTGGAGAAGACAGGAGAAGGGAACAATCTAGGCCAAAAGAGCTGATTTGGAAAAATTCTCCAATTCAACTCACTTTCCCGTTCAGCTATATTTTTACCTGGTAGTTCGGTGAAAAAGACACTTGTTGGCTGGTTACGCTTACTCCTCCACTGTATTTATGGAGGGAGCCATGGTTGTCACACAGGCTGGACTTCAAACATGTCTGCTGTTTTACCCCATTACATGGGGTTTGATGGGATAAGGAGTTTACACAAAAAAGATAACATTGTTTTTCCATCCAGTTCATCTCACAGGAAGTGACAAAGATACGGCTTTTCTGGCAAGTTTAACAGGTATTTTCTGTACTTGATAAAAATGGCTTTAGCCTAAGAAAATAAAAACAAATGCAGCCACCACATCTAAGGACTGGTATGCTCCAGTATATGACATTTTTTGTTGTTGGTGGTTTGTTATGCTGGAAAGTAGAGATAAAACCCTAATATAATGACATTTAGCTTTCTTAGCACTGTCTATCTAAACAATTGCCTCATTTAATAAAAAACTGTGGCAGGATCACCAGGGAATAATCTGAGGAAAGATGCAAATATTGATGATAACTTTAGGAATGACATTAACACGTTCCAGCTTATAAGAGATTTGAGTGATAGAGTTTAAATATACTTAAAACTAGGGATGTCCCGATACTAGTATCAGTATCAGGGCCGATACAGGGCATTTTCACGAGTACTTGTACACGTGAAAATGCCCAGATACTGAAGGCCGATACTGGCCCTTTAAGTTTTTTAATCGGATCGGCTACCTCAGATCCCACGTTTGTGAGGTCCTGAAGCAGCCTTCTGGGGACATGGTAGTAGCTGTCTTCAACACTGCCTGCCAGGTCCCACATGCCCTCCTCCTTGTGCCTCCTTCCTGGCGCAGGCACAGCTCGAGGCAGCCCCACACCTTGAATACCGCCTTGTAGCGGGCATCTGTCAGAGCCATGGAGAGACACAATATGCAGCCCTGCTGTCATCTGTATGCAGCGCTGGAGAGACGCAATATGCAGCCCTGGTGACATCTGCATGCAGCGCTGCAGAGACTCAATAGGCAACTCTGGTGACATCTGGACGCCGCTCTGGTGACTTCTGGATGCAGCTCTGGTGAGATTTGTACGCAGCCTGGTGACATCTGGAGTCCAGATATCACCAGGCTGCGTCCAGATTCTGAATGCAGATTGGTGAGATCTGTATTTAGCTCTGGTGAAAAACTGCCCCAAAATCATCAGTTTGTATTGTTTTAGAAAAAATGTCACATGTCCCTTTAGGCAAAAAGTATCGGTAATTGGTATCTGTGAGTACCTCAGGGCAAGAACTTGGTCTTAAAAAAGTGGTATTATGACATCTCTACTTAAAACAGATGTTTCATATGCATTGTTTTGCCAACAAGGTGCAGCCACACTCATGGTGCCATGGAGACCATGTTCTGCTTTCCTGTGTTTAACATAAGAAATCTCCAGTTGCTCTAGACAAGGTTTGGCCTTCATGATGAAGTACATTTAAGTATTAAGTAAATATGTAATTGCTGGTTTTCTCAAAATGTAGATTACAGACACCACAAGAGTGGTGAGCACTCCTGTATGTTGCAAGAGAATGGTGGTAAACTTTGTTGATATAAGGGGTATCCCAGGGGTCCCACCAAAGGGCCACACATAATATTTAATAAATACAAAGTGCAGAACACTTCCAGAGACTGCAGACATACTACAGGAGATGGTCATAGACTACAGGCATTCAAAAAGACATGGTCAGAGACTGCAGATTATATATATATATATATATACACACACATATATATATATACATACATATATACATACATATATACATACATACCTATATATACATACTTATATATACACTACAGGAGATTGTCAAGAGACTACGGACATGCAAAAAGACATGGTCAGAGACTGCAGGCATGCTATAGGAATTGTTTGAGAATGGTTACATACTTCAGGAGACAATTATAGGCTGGAGACACATTAAAAGAGACTACTAGAGATCACATCTATTAAAGAGTTATCTCAGATCAGTGCTTCCACATTTGTGCTCCCTACAGCTCTCCTAAAATGTGCCACATTTAACAATTTCTCTCAGCAAGATGCATTATAGAAGATCAGAGGGGGGAAAAAATCAAAAAATTGAATAAAAGGTAAAGACCGCACCGAAAAATAGTGCAAAAGAAATACAGATGCGGACAGATTTGTTGGTACCCTTCCATGAAAGAACCTCACAATGACTTGAAACTAATGAAAGTAAATCGGCATACAACGTTGCTTGTTACATATTGAATACAAATCAGCCTTTGAGTTTTGATTCAGCAGAGTATCCTAAATAATAAAACAAAATAAGAATGGAATGGACAAACATAATGGGACTTAATATTTTGTTGCACAACCTTTAGAAGCAATCACTGTAAACAACTGATTTCTCTGCCTCTCAATGTATCTGCACCTGCCAACAGGTAGTTTGGGCGACTCTTTTTGAGAAAACTGCTCCAGCTGTCTCTGGTCTGAAGGATATCTTCTCCAGACTGCATGTTTCAGCTCTTTTCATAGATGTCCATTAGGATTCAGATCAGGGCTCATAGAAGGCCACTTCCGAATAGTCCAATGTTTTCTTCTAGGCCATTCTTGGGTTCTTTTAGCTGTGTTTTTGGGTCATTATCCTGTTGGAGGACCCTTGACCCGAGACTGAGACAAAGCTTTCTGACACTGGGCTATACATTTCACTCCAGAATTCCTTGATTGTCTTCAGATTTCATTGTGCCCATGCCAGGTGTAGCAAAGGAGCTCCAAAACATAACTGAGCCTCCTCCAGGTAAGAGGTTAATTTCTTCGAAAGCTTCATTTTTTCATCTGTGATTTACCAAAAAGCTCCAGGCTTGTCTTGGCTGTCTTTGCTTTACTCTGTGACATCAAAAGCATACAGGTATACTTGCAACAATTGCTTTTAAATGGCATCACTTTTCAGGAGGAATGAAGAATTTTATGAATGAGCTGGAAGGGTACCAACAAATTTGTCCACAGTTGTAAACCAAACAATCCTAGAACCCTGTCTGGAGAATATGAAAGCACCTAGGTAAGGAAACACAGAATACTATATGTAGGAGCCCCCGGAAGCTGCACAGTACAGGTGAAACTCGAATAATTAGAATATCGTGCAAAGTTAATTTATTTCACTAATGCAACTTAAAAGGTGAAACTAATATATGAGATAGACTCATTACATGCAAAGCAAGATAGTTCAAGCCGTGATTTGTCATAATTGTGATGATTATGGCTTACAGCTCTTCTGAGATTGTGGATTTGGGGTTTTCATGGGCTGTAAGCCATAATCATCACAATTATGACAAATCACGGCTTGAACTATCTTGCTTTGCATGTAATGAGTCTATCTCATATATTAGTTTCACCTTTTATGTTGCATTAGTGAAATAAATGAACTTTTGAACGATATTCTAATTATTCGAGTTTCACCTGTAAGTGCCAAGGGGCCGCAGGTTGGGCACCAGAGTTTTTAGAGACATGCAATGGAGACCTCTGTTTTTATCAGTATATCGGCGGCAGCTTTGAATGAGGTCCCTTTAATGGTTGGCACGGCTGAGTGATGGTAAATCACACTGGAGCAACCGGCAATCATAATTAGCTGTAGTATTGAGTAGAATCATTTCCAATAACGAGCAGAAGACGTGAAAACAAAAATATGTTTACTGAGATAAACATTTCATATGGTACACAATTTCTTGGAAAGATAATGAGCATTTACAGCATTAAATACAATGAACCCACCTCACTACCATACAAGCCACCAGTCAGACTTGTAGCTCAGTCCTCAGCCCTGGCAGGATTGGAGTCAATAGCATCATTTTGTCACACACTGGCCATAAAAAAATAATCACACGGCTGCAGAGATATAAATATTTCAAACAAGCAAAACTCTTTCAGATCACAAGCGACCCAAAAATTTAGCTTATGTCACCTGGCACAGAACCAAAGTTGCTTTGGACAGAGTTGTTAATAATAAAATAATAAAAATGACTTTTCTCAACTAAAGGGAAACTGGGAGGAAGAAATGTCTGTTTCCCATAGCAGCCAATCAATGGCTTGCTTTACTCTCCTTTCAGTAGGAAGTGACAACTGAAACCGGATTGGCTGGTTTGGGTGACAGAACGTTTTTACAATCCAGCCCAATGGGCCCGAGTAAGAATTGAAAAATGTCTGTGCTGTCCACTGTAGCCAGCAAGATTCTAACATTATTCTTCCACACTAGAGGGCTGGCCAATAGCGACCAATCACAATCCTTGTTTATTTTCAACTCTGCGTTGCGGAATTGAAAGCTGGAAGCGGATCGGTTGCTATGGAAAACAGGAAATGTTTTTGTTATCAAATTTTTTTTATATCTAAGCTCTTAGGTTAGTACATGAACTGTATTTGACTGGTTGTTGTGGACAACATGTACTTTTCTTACTTTATATTACAGCACACTTTCATTTTCAGGTATTGCCTTGATAGGTCGGACAGAATGAAACGGGCACTGGGGATTCCAAGGTATATGTAAAGGGCAAACCATTGTTCATAGTTTTGGGATAGAGTAGGGAAGGGTTAAAAACCCATATCAATCAACCTCCTATAGCTACCTTTTTAGATTCTATAGAGGCTCTAGAACGAGCACACCTTACTTAGTCTAGTATAACAATGTTGTATACTATACCAATATACACGTTATTTATGAGGTGTACGCATTTGAGCTATGTTATGTATTATTCTTATAACACAATCTCTCCTATGAATGATTACTCCATTCTTCTTTCTGTAAACTGAAAATGTTTAATAAAGAAATATTGATTAAAAAAAAAAACCCCCATATCAAGCTGTTTTTGCTGGGGATGTGTCCCTTCCTATCTTGGTGACTCAACAGGAAGTGAGAGCAAAACTGCCTAAAGTTAAGGAAGTTTCCATCATTGATAGTTGTCACCTGAACTCATTGGAAGAATTTGACATGAAAAATCCAACTTTTAGGATCCTCCCTCCTGTCTATGTGATAATGGTCATCAGGACAAATGGAGGGGTGCATTTCCCCTACCCGTACATAGGCCGCAATAAAAACTTGGCAGTGGGTCTAACCCAGGGGTAGGTAACCTCGGCATTGCAGCTGTTGTGAAACTAAGTCTCATGAGGCAATGCAAGTCTCTAAATAGCCATGGTGAGCCTTGTAGTTTCACCACAGCTGGAGTTCCTACCCCTGGTCTCGGCCTTTAACCCTTCACCACTCTAAAGGCAAAACGTTTTATTTTAGTTTTGGATAGATACCCTTTAAGAACCTGTAATGGGGACCTTATGGACCAAGCAGTGCTTACATACAATGGTACAAGAGTACAGTAACCCACAGTGCCAATATTCCTAAATGGGCCAAAGCAACTTCAATTAATACAAGCCAACACGTAATCAGTTGCTAAAAAAAAAAAATCAACTTTTTCCTATCTGTATATAAAAAAAAACGTTCTGATTTATAAGCAGATATACAGTAGAGGCATAACTGCATAGAACAAACAAGACTTCATAGAACTAAAACGAAACATGTTACTTTATCCTCATAAATACAAATAAACCCATTGGAATACACAAGAAAGAACAGATTCTGTTGCCTATTAAACTAATACTAAAATATATCTATTTAAAATGTCAAGCCTTAGATAGAAGGTTCCTCAGAGACCTGACAATGATATTCGGGGAGGAGAACAATGTGCCAGGTATTCTCCCGAGGCTCCTGAAGACCATTTACCAGCTAAGGCCGGGTATACACGCTTAGAATTTTGTTTTAATAAAATGGTTTTGAAACGTTCCTTTGATTTTCTATTGAAGGAGCTGAAGAGTTTTCATGAACAAACGAATGCGAACAGTGAATGTGGTTTTCCTCAAATGTTCGGACGAGATATTTTCGGATCTACATTCGTACAAAAATCTACCAGTATATACACCTAGCATAGGTAGCTAAAGGAACCGTTCGTGTGAGAAACATGTAAGCTGCTCCTGCCGGCATCCTACAGAAAATGCTAGTTGCCTGAGTGTCTCTGGTTCCAATGCCCGAAACAAGCATGCAGGCCAGGAGATTCCACTATTCGCTGTATACTTGTCCCAAGTCAGTGTCTCTGGTTCCAATGCCCGGAACAAGCATGCAGGCCAGGAGTTCCCACTATTCGCTGTATACTTGTCCCAAGTCAGTGTCTCTGGTTCCAATGCCCGGAACAAGCATGCAGACCAGGAGTTCCCACTATTCGCTGTATACTTGTCCCAAGTCAGTGTCTCTGGTTCCAATGCCTGGAACAAGCATGCAGGTCAGGAGTTTCCACTATTTTCTGTATACTTTTCCCAAGTCAGTGTCTCCGGTTCCAATGCCCAGAACAAGCATGCAGGCCAGGAGTTCCCACTATTCGCTGTATACTTGTCCCAAGTCCGTGTCTCTGGTTCCAATGCCCGGAACGAGCATGCAGGCCAGGAGTTCCCACTATTCGCTGTATACTTGTCCCAAGTCAGTGTCTCTGGTTCCAATGCCCAGAACAAGCATGCAGG
Source organism: Nanorana parkeri (assembly GCF_000935625.1). Classification (NCBI taxonomy): domain Eukaryota; kingdom Metazoa; phylum Chordata; class Amphibia; order Anura; family Dicroglossidae; genus Nanorana; species Nanorana parkeri. The sequence continues at coordinate 633,191 of NW_017306720.1, read as the reverse complement.
TCAGGAGTTTCCACTATTTGCTGTATACTTTTCCCAAGTCAGTGTCTCCGGTTCCAATGCCCAGAACAAGCATGCAGGTCAGGAGTTTCCACTATTCGCTGTATACTTGTCCTAAGTCAGTCTCTGGTTCCAATGCCTGGAACAAGCATGCAGGTCACGAGTTTCCACTATTGGCTGTACACTTGTCCCAAGCCAGTGTCTCTGGTTCCAATGCCCAGAACAAGCATGCAGGTCAGGAGTTTCCACTATTCGCTGTATACTTGTCCCGAGTCCGTGTCTCTGGTTCCAATGCCCAGATCAAGCATGCAGGTCAGGAGTTTCCACTATTCGCTGTATACTTGTCCCGAGTCCGTGTCTCTGGTTCCAATGCCCAGATCAAGCATGCAGGTCAGGAGTTTCCACTATTCGCTGTATACTTGTCCCAAGTCAGTGTCTCTGGTTCCGATGCCCAGAACAAGCATGCAGGTCAGGAGTTTGCAGTATTTGCTGTATACTTGTCCCAAGTCAGTGTCTCTGGTTCCGATGCCCGGAACAAGCATGCAGGTCAGGAGATTCCACTCTTTGCTGTATACTTGTCCCAAGTCAGTGACACAATTTGATGAAACCAAACACCACCCAGCAGATAGCATTTTCAGAAGGCCAACAATGGCACTTCATGTATTTTCCCATGACTGGTGCCCTTTGATCACAATGACTGCAAGTGAGTGATTGTAGCTTGAATTTTGTGATAATTTGAAATCGTAGATTTACCGTGATCGGTTGCTGTATATAATCATGTATACATCAACTCATTAACAGCCACTGACCCAGACTGCTGTCTGTACTGGTAACATTTCCTAAAACAAGGGGTCTATTGATAACCAATTCACAGAGCCATTCCTCCTACAAACGTTTCTGAATGTTCATTCTGTGCCAACAGATGCAAAAATGAAGGGTTCTTAGATATATTATCTTTTCAGGTTGAATGCATGTAATGTAAGACTGCAGTATGGCTACTAGATGGAGCAGAGGAGCAAAGCAAATGCCTATTTCCTATGCTCCTCCGCTCCCTTTCAGGGGTGTGGCATCCTGTGCTTTGATTCAGGTCATTCTATGCGAAATCTCTGCAAATTGGTTATAAATGGACTCCAAATTGGTTATAAAAGGTTGGATTTTCATCCAACCTTCTTAAACATTGATTTAAGTATGGTCAACCCATCATCTGTGGTGGAACAGTTCATTTAGGCCAACTGAAAACTAGAAGGTACTCACACATGGGTTGGCTGAACTGGTTGGAATATTATCCTGTGATTCCTATATTAATTATGTCCTGTTTTATGGAGAGATTGTCTGAGATTTTTTATCCAGTGCACTGGATGTGTTGAGCAGGAGGGCAGTTAAAGGGTGTACATGCATTGATGGCACAGAGTTTCCAACACTAGCGCTATGAATGGTAAGTGCAAAGGATCTCTCGCACAGGGCAAATGGAGTGCCCACAATTCAGTCCATGTATAGCTGGCTGGGTATGGTCTACTTTCAATAAATTGGGCAGCGGATTTTGAGTATTGCCGTGCACAGTCATGGTCTTGCATCAAGCTTAGGTCTAGTACACAAAAGGCTTCAGCTGGTAAATTCGGATCTGGGGAGCCATGTTTACAGGGCAGCATTTCCAAAGCTTTCCACACAACCTTGATTTTCGGTCTGGGAATGCTGAATACAGATCGTAATGGCTGTGGAAGACTTCCAGAAAGCTTCTGCACAGTTTTAAGGGCTTTAAATAAACACACCATGAGCAAAATATAGGGGCTTACACTGCTTACCTCCTCCCCTAAATGCTAGGAGCCTGGCTGTTATAAGGAGGCATTAGCTTTAATGAATTCTAGGTCACTGGCCCAAAAACATAGGTAGATAAAGTCTCAAAAAAATCAAAAGGACACGTGTGCATTATTGGTCTCAGTCAGTAATTCAAAATGAGCAAAGCCCGACGGTCAGCAGAACAGCCAGGCATCTAGAAGTCAGTAATGGCCACTTTTTTAGATGTCATGTTTACGTGAAATTATAAGGGTTTCTTAAAGCTGTCAGAAGCTTGCTGAAAGGATTGTTAATGCCTGCTCTACACACTGCTCTTCAGACTGGCATTTACAATACAAGGCATGTGTAAACTAAGCCTTAGGGTGATGTCAGATGGAAAACCAATGTGCAGAAAAGACTAATTTGAACCCCAGGCTGGTCTGAAAATCAATACATCAATTTACCTTTGCTCCTGAAGAGGTTTTTGGCTCCCTAGAATAAGGGCACGTTCAGACTTCTTCACTGCAATGCGTTACTATAGAGTGTGTAAGCACATTGCAATGCCTTTCATTGTCAATTGAACCCTAATTCATTAACTCAATGAACAGTGTTGCGGCACACCACAATGTACAGTAACGCACTAACCAACCAACTCCAATTGCAAATACAATATTTAGAAATGTTTCTAATTCAAAGTGGTCATTGGATGACTTCCAGGTTATTACTGGAATATCCGACCATTGTGGTGTTTAAAGTTTGCCTGTTTATTAAAGTGCATGTAAACCCGAACAATGAACTTCTCTTATTTGCCCCCTTTTGGTGAGCTACATATACCAGTAGAAGTGAATCATTATATCTGTTTGATAAATGCAAAAAATACTTGTTGATTTTTCCAGAAATCTTGTGAACTGGTGACTACCTGTGCTCTACGCCCCTGCAGGAGGGGTTATGAAGATGAGGAGGATGAGAAGCAGTGGAGGAGATGGGGAAAAGTTGAGCAAGGGGGTAGGTGATGAGGAGTGGGCTATGTTCTGTGTAAGAGGACCTATTAGATATTACATAGGCAGGGTGGGCAACATATGTTTTGGAAATCAGAGCCGAAAGTACATTAAGGGGAAATGTATTTAAACTGAAGCAGGCAGGATCTGGAACAGCTTTGTATGTCAACCAATCAGCTTCTCTCTCTCATTTTCAAAGCTCAACTTAACAAACTGAAGAGAGAAGCTGATTGGATACTTGGATACTATGGGCAACTGCTCCAGATTCTGTCTGCTCCAGTTTTGACAAATTCCCCCGCTCTGTTGGGAAGGTAAGAGCACCCTATTGTTCCGACATATCAATGGTTATTTTTCTGTACTTTTTTTCAGCGCCCCTGTTATAAACTTTGTAGCTATGGGCATTGCGGAGAAATTCATCTTCAGAGGCAAATGATGGCTTTTTTTTTTTTAAAGTGGTTTTGCTGCTTGCTCAGAACATATAAATACTTAGTGTGCATAGTCTGGACACAGGTTCATTTAAGCAATACAACTTAATGCCTAAATCAACTGGCTGAAAGGCCTCAACTGTTTTCTGAACTTTGACTAAATGAAAAAAGCACAATGTAAACATTCTTCTTACCTGTCTATTGGCTTTCAAATGAAACCTCCAGTCTAAATACAGATTTCTATCATAGTTGGTTTAGGAAAGGTCAATACGCATTGAGTATTGAGAAAAAGGACTGGCATTTCACTTATTTAAAATGAACACATCTACAAGTCACAGTGAAGGCAGCCATTACATATACCCCCAACATTGATGGGGACCTGTCACAGATAAACACCTGTGCAAAAAAGGCTTCGTTGGAAAGCGTCCTTACCTCATGAGTCACATGCTTGTTGTGGGGCAGTAAACCTACAACTGTTCATTGAATTGCTATGCTGGAATCAGGCATAGGAGTCTGGGAATGGCTGTTTCTATTAGAGCCTTCTCACACAGTGCTTTGCTTTGGCACAGTGTTTCTCTTATGAGAATGCCAATGTTCACTATAATGATTTAAAAAATCTTCATGCAGCAGTGCTCTTGTATGCCACCTGAACTCTGCTTCGTCACACAAAATGGCTGCTTCACTTGTGTGCTACATAGACAAAATCTACTCTCACACCCTTTAATTTTATTGTAAAATTTAAAAAAAATAAAGAATGAATCCAAATGTGTTAGCTGATGACGGTCTAGTGAATTTCCCTATGAAACATTGCTGAAAACTGGGAATCCGTGAGCTTCAAGCATTTTGCTTCCACCTTTCTGTTGTATGATGGTTGAAATATTATGAGGTAAGTCCTCCCAAAACTGAATGAATATATTTGAGTGAAACCTAACTGTAAAACGCTTAGGATACCTGGCCCTGCTTTCCTTCCAAGACCCAGCAAGAGGATGGCCCCTCTGCTTAGAATAACGTAATTGCATAAGATGAGGGAGGGGATCTCTTCTCCAGCATAATTATCGGAAGCTAAAGGGCAACTTAACTCATCTATATCAGCACAAAACAGAATTACTTTGGGAGGACTTACCCTTTAAAACAAAATTAAACTGAAAGTCTTTCTTTACACAGTTAGGAAAAAGAAACAACAATTTAAATTTGCCATGGCAGCACAATTTTCCCTTCTAGACATCAAGGGTGATGCTAAAACTTGAAGTTCTGTGTTTTCGGCAATCGGTCTGACAGACAAAAATATGAGCTTTTTCCCTATATCTGCAGCATTCCGTACATAGCAGCATGTATTCCACAAGTCGTTAGAAGGCATCTTGCCTAATGTATCTAGATGTTCCGTATCACTGGAGTGGCCTTAGGCTTGTGATAGGAATTAAATAAGTCATTGCTGCAGCAGTCATATATCAAGAGCAGTGGAAATAGATCACTTCAAATACCCTGCTTGTGATCCTCTTAGATTCAGCCCAACAAACAAAACTAATCAGCATTGCTGGTGTGATCTGATCATTGCTTGGCAATCAAGAGGCCATCTGAAAGTACTTTGCACATACGACTGCATCCACTGCTCCTCCTTATAGATCAATATCAGTCTTTGATCTCGATGCGGTTCATCGAAATTGCGCTGGAAGACTAGACTAGGAGCACACGTTTACACATGACTTCACACGTGTGCACATCTTACGGCCATGTTACTCCAGAGAGGAAGAATCGTCGTCATCATCCTCTTCATCGTCGAATGAGCAGGGGGTTTCTCCCCGAGATTCTGTATAATGGGATGTTCCTGAACTGGAGTGATGGCTGCTGTTTGTCAGAGATACCTCGTTGTCAAAAAATAGTCCTGGATTCATGCTGTATGGAGGCACAAGGAAGAAAAGTAATAAATAAATGAAAAAAAACCTGACAAAACAGTCTAAAAATAAGATCAACAACATTTTTGAAGTTATTTCTGCCAGCAATACGAATGGGATGTTGTTGTTTCAAGTTGCATGCTGAGTTCTTACTGTGTCACATTACTGTGTCACCAACTGCCACTCAAACCATGCTGTAATACACTGAGAATACGGAAGTCTGGGACACTGCTCTCATACAAAAGCAGCGTTCTGGGTCTCCTGCAGTCTGACGTTTCCCTGCACACTGCTCTAATCAACTCACCGAGCAGAGATGCTAATTGGAGCAGGGTAAAGGGGGAGAAGATGGGTGCGCGTGGAAGTGCAGAGGTCCGACTCTCCAATATGCTGCCAGCAATTGTAACCCTGCAACACTAAGCAACTAAAACTAAAAGACCAGCATACATTTATTACTGTATATGCAGCCTGACTGCAATACAGTAATAAATACAGAGGGATCAATTACGCTTTAACTTTGCTGAGTGAAATTATTCTGTGATGGAAATGAAGGTTTCTCTGGAAACAAATAGCTTTGTTTTCCCTTCTAAAAGAGCCCATTTTATCTGCCTTGTAGATGTGCAGTGACTGCCGACTTCTCCAAATATCGTTACATATTCTGTTTCCAATGTGTGACTTCATTATTTCAGCAAACCCCACTAACAGACACATTCAATGTCTAAATTTAGGAGTATTTTGACATACTGGACCCTACCAACCTCAATAATTTCAGACCTATCTCCTTACTCCCATTCACCTCTAAACTCCTAGAACACCTTATCTACAACCGCCTGAGTTGCCACCTCACTAATAACACCCTTTTGGACCCCTTTCAGTCCGGCTTTCGCCCCAAACACTCCACTGAAACCGCCCTCCTAAAACTCACCAATGACCTAATAACCGCTAAAAACAACGGCCACTACTCCTTACTCTTGCTATTAGACCTCTCTGCTGCTTTTGACACTGTTGACCAGCCGCTGCTCCTCAAAAAAATCCACCCGCTTGGCCTACAAATGTCTTCCTTATATTGTAAAGCGCTGCGCAAACTGTTGGCGCTATATAAATACTATGTAATAATAATAATAATAATATATTTTTTCTTTCCAGTCCCAGCCCTAAACCATCATGTCACTAAATGATCTCCAACCAACACAGAATCTTTAGTAAGCTGTACAATGGGCAGCCTGAGTAACACTTCCTGCTGAAAATAGCAATGTGCTACAGTATGGAACGAATCTGCTGACATGCAGAGGAACACTGTGCCACACAAAAGTATATTTCAGTATTATTGTACTTCTTAAATGGTCACTAAACCCTTTGTTTTGGAAGCTAAAACATTACCATTCAGGAAGCCTACAGCTAGTAGTGCTAAAGCCATCTTCAGGTGTTACAATCTGATCACAGGTTCTCATTTAGATTTAACAAGAAATAAGTAGTGTCAGGTCCTTTCAGGTAGGCTCATGCACTACTTATTGTAGAATAAAATATTATATTCAGAGGGTATGTATGTGTGATGTGTGGCCCCAATTCTGAAGCTTGGATAAGGATTTGGTCATTTAGGGCTACACATTGGTAAATGAAATGATTCCAAAGTCTGATGCAATAATTTTTACTGAGATTTGGAAAATATTTTTAAAAGACACAGCCAATCCTTCTGTCTTCTCAATGTTCCTGAAAAGATATCTACACTGTCTATAAGGAGTTAAAGGTAAGAGTGTGCAGGGAGCAAACAAAGGGTGGAGAATGGTTGGGTAGCGCAGGAAAATGAGCAAAAGAGAGGAAAAAGCAGATAAGAAAAGATTAGTGTATAGAAAAGAAAGATATGGAAAAAGGGTAGGGAAGGACATCAATCCGCTTAGGTTATCCCGCCGGGTATAGAAATTGTCTTCTAGTTTGACATCAAGGAGTTAATTTCTGAAGTGGTGAATCAAATCCAATAAAACCAGCTATGGTGAAACTTCGTCTTCTCTGTGGTAAAAGGTTTTTTTTAAAAGGTGAACAATATGTTTATAGTGATTATTATTAGAATTGTCTGCGACCATTTTACTCTTCAGAATGCTGAGAGTAGGGCAATATATTTCACACTGTATATGATATGAATGCTACGAAGCAGACCTACTTTATATACAGATATCATAGCTAAGTAGTGGACTCTGTAGTTATAGTTCACAGAAGATTTGGACCCCTAAAGTCTACATGTGCTTTAACCATACCTCGTCTGTGAATAGGTGGTAGAGCCGGCAGCGGTCACGGCAGAGCACTGTGATGCATTGCAATTAAGACCTTGTTCCACCCAAGAGTTTCCTGTGGCCATCTCTGTTAGACAAAGAAAAACAAAGTGTACATCAGACATCTCCAAATGTGGAACATTGGCTTAGTTCTAAAGTATACAGCCATTTTTTTCGATAGAGTAGACATGAGTTTATATCCCCTGTGTTCCTTTTGGGGAGATATACATTTACTATTTTTCCTGGGGACTGAAAATAATGAGAGCCAAAGTTTTACAGCTGTCACACGCACAGGAGGTAAGCATATATCTCACAATGGGGACACCTGCTTCTGTAACAATTGTCTAAGAGAGAATTTCCCCTCACTTTCCCCTGTTGGGTCTCTAGAACACCAACAATTTCAGCAATGGAATACAGACAGACCACATATAACTCAGTTAGTTGGTTCTGTGCAACTTATGAAGTCTTCTCCTGTTCTTTATTGACAGGTTGTTCCTTCAGTTTCATCCACAGGACTAGTGCCCTTAGAACTCTGAGTTTAGGTGCAACAAGGCAATATATCTCAATGGTGACCACATGGGATTCATGAGCAAATTTCTTACTCTGGGATGACAGAAGTATTGTTAAAACATTGAGAGTATTGGGGAACTTAGTATTCCTTATGTCACAATGCAATTAATGTTTACTCATTTCCCTCATCCTTAATCTGTCCATGCATGGGAAGAAATCTCTGTCCTCCATGACTAATCCTAATGGCCTGCACCAATGTTCATAGCCTATAGCCTGCTATGTGTAAGTAATAAAGGATTGTCAGGGTAAAAACATTTCTGGAATAGTCTGGTCATTTACAAATGAATAACCAAAGACAGCACTAAAGGAAATTTGTACTCTGAGAATACAGAAGTTGCCATTGCTGACCCCTACTGAGAATGCTAGCTGCTTGGGTGCCATGCTTATTCAATGGCTTCAATAAGTATTGACTTAAAACAAGTCTACAGATCAGGAGTTGAGTTCACTATGACTTTCTAATCTGAATTCCTATTCCTGGGGAGTGATTCACAGTGTATTGAACCCAGGGGTATTTAGTATTAGTAGGAGGTCAGCTGTCTGAACCTCACATATTTCTGTCAGCAGGGTTTCTTTAGGGCTGGTTCACACTAGCCGCATGGCAGAATGAAGCATTTTGCCAGGTGGCTAGTGCCTGTTGAAATGACAGCAGTGAGCCGTGTTGTTACAAAGCAAGGCGCTGTTTGCTTCTTGCTTTATTTGAAATGTCCAAACTGTACACTCCATCCAGGCTCTCGCACAGCAGCGTTGTGTACTGCTCTGTGGTGGTCTGCGTTGCCATCCAGTGCTCCGCAGGAAAATGCACAGATTCAGATCACACCTGTGCTGCATTGTCTTCTGTCCCTTGCAGAGCGTTGCATTTTTCTACTGCTGAAAATGACAACTCTCCACACAAATGTAAACGGGCCCTTAACCAGAAATGTCCTTATAACAGTCCCTGTATCTCAGTAGTACACAAGTCCTGCTATTGTCTGTAACCTCTGTCATTTCACAGATGTGATGTACTGCACAGCACGGCCTTGACAATCTAGCTGTGTCTAGAACCACGTCACAATTAGAGCTAATGATAAATTGCTTCCAGTGCAGGCCCCGCAAGCTTCTGGATGTTAGTGGGAATATCTCAAGCAAATAGAAAGTTGTTGTGAGAAATTGCTGGCCTTGGCCTAGTCTGTAGTAAACACACACAAGACATCTGTCGATAAGAGACACTCGGCTCCGCTGTACATCGCAGCTGGTGCAGTAAGATTTGCTGTGCAGAATCCAATTCATTTTCTAAGAAATGGTATTATAGGGAACGTACTTTTCAATTACAAATAAGGGTTGCTGTGTGTTTTTCATTACCGAATGCATGTAATATAATTAGAGGCAAGGCTTTGTTTCTCATGGAGGACCTAGTCGCATGTAGGAACTGCAGGAAGAGTTTCATAAAATGTATAGGTTTCAACAGTACGTCTTCAGACAATGAACTTCTCAGATTATAAAAGAGCGATAACTGAACAAAGCACATGGTATATGGCAGGGCTCAAAATGTCAAGTCCTGAGCTACTAGCCAGGCCTTAAGAGTTACACGCCACACGCCACAACTTATGATAGTTGCCGCTTCTAACCGTCAGATTAGGGATTTCTGCTGCAAGAAATGTGATTAGTGAGGTCTGCTGCAGACCTCACTAATACATCCTTTCTTTCGGCCGGAGCTCAGAACTGTCAGAGCTCTGGCCGAAGCAAGCTGGAGCTGACAGGAGCAGCTATACGGTCTGCATCCGACACAGATGCAGACAGTTTAGCTGCTCCCACAAGTCATAGTCCATCACTGGAGCCATTTTTTACATTTAATTTTATTATTTAACCGATTAATCGAACTTAATAATCGGCTAACTAATCGATTTTGAAAATAATCGTTAGCTACAGCTCTAGTACGCAGTCTGCGACCGTGTGCCTGACTTGTCAGCAGGCTGCGGGCCACATAGTACCGGTTGGCGGGTTCCACTCGCCCTCACTTTATTTTTACTCGCCAAGAGAGCAGGCGAGTGGAAATTTTGAGCCCTGGTAAATGGGATGGATCCATACATACATGGTACAATCCTGCCAGGCACTGCTATGGCTTTTAAAGCCACATCTGATTTACAATATTTTCATTAAAGATAGTTGGAGGATGGCTGGCCACCCCAGGATGGGTAGGTGTTCACCTTATAATAAGACAGACTAGAATGGAACAGGCATGAGATCAGTACCATGAAATTGATCTATTCTGAAAAGTTAATTCAACATACATCTAAAAACAGAAAACATTGTGACCCTGAAGTGTATTTTCCCTTTCACAGCCAAATTGGGATAACACCTACTTTATATTTGTTGCACGTTCCCATTCACATTGTATAACTAAAAGCAGAACTAAAGACTAAAGCCAACATTTAAAAAACAAAAATTTTTAATAGAGCAAGGGAAGGTTATAACCTGTCAGCTTTTTTTGCCCTTGTGTCCCATTGGGGAGATTTCCATTTGTACCTGTTCGATAGCCACAACAGGAAGTGAAAGGAAATCCCTCCACAGTGAAGGAAATCCCTGGTGGGCAACAGAGTCACCAGAACTAGTGCCCCATTTCCCATCTATTCCGTTCTGAGGACAACCAAACATTTGGGATTTTCTTTTAAGGATAACGATCACCAGGACATACAGAGGGAGTGAATCTACCTAATGGGGACTCAGACAGCAATAAAAACCTCTGCCCCTGATGAAGGGACCCTGCGTGGTCCTGAAACGTTGGATACTGTGATATGTGTGACGTTTTGTCCAAATAAATGGACGTTATTCTTTTGAACGTCATCTACCGAGTGCTGGTGATTTCTACCCTTCATTGACTGCTGTGCAAAGCGCCATCCGTGATTGTCACTGCGAGCACCACCTTTGCTACTTGGAGCGGAAACGCTGTAAGGACTGCAGGGGGACCTACTGTTTTTGAAGCAATAAAAACCTGACAGATGTTTCAACTCATTGCCACTCTATCCTAAACTAAAAAAAAAGTTTTGACTTCAGTTGCACTTTAAATATATTTAAAATTTGCTACTTACATTTTTAAGTTTTACTTGCTTAAAAATCCTGCCAAGCTTCCCCCTATGTAATGATAAGGAGGGGGTTATGAAAAGTAATGTTTACTCTTATTAACCCTGTCTGTACTGTGCTGGCAGATTTTTATGATCAGTTGTGCACTACCCGTGAACACTGTCTGCCCTAACCAGGGGTTAAAGTCCTAGAAGAATCGTATGTTAATGAAAAGAAACTCCATCTGTCCCACAGTTTGTTCCTCTACATTCTGAACAAAGGCCCTCACCAAAGAAACCTCTAACACGCAAGAAATATTTTTTGTAAATATTTTTAGATATGCTGTGTGAACAGGAACACATAACAAAACATATAAAGGGGTTTTCTGAAATTTGACTGCAGAAGTGGAAATACACTTTAAAGTAAACCTAGGCAATGCAAACTAAGCAGTACCTCCACAGATACAAGCAGCTAAAATCATATGCAAATGTCACCTTTTCTGCTATATGCTGGGTTTTTACCACTCATTACTGCCTTTCAAGTCTCTCTATAGCCCACACTAGTGATGGGATGACTCACTACCCAATAGGGAAGTTTGAGAGGTGAAAGGGGATGGGACCATTATTCAACTTCTACAAATAAAGCATGCATCACAACAACTGCTTATATCTCCAATTGCTCATGTCTGTGCCAATATCTTAATCTGCTCCTAAACCAAACCCTGCAAATAAACCTGTCTTGAATAAGGAAAGGGTAGAACCTTTATATGTCCCCACTGAATATTTCCCCTTACTTCCAGCCACAGTGAAAATTATGCTACCAGGACAGGAAGTGAAAGAAAACCTCCACAAAAGACATATTCAAAAAGAAAAGAAATACTTGATAGGTGTTCTTAAATCACCCTACTTTCAGCAAAGCGAAAAAAAATGTTTTGGCTACAGAAAAAAAAACCCCTTTAAACTTAACCCAACTCCACTACTCACAAGGCTCTACAGATGGACCATGGTTGCAAACAGACTGAAATGTCTCAGAATATGTTTTGCAATGTTTACAGGTATTAGTTGTGGCAGTCATTACAAGCAAGAAGAATATTTATAAAAGAATATCTGGGTGTTCTGTCCCTTTAACATGGTAGTACTCTCTTCAATAAATATGAATGGGATTTCCCCTATCCGCACTGGTTGTTCCCACTGATCAACAGGAAAAGCCCTTTCATTAAGAAGAAATGTCACCTAGGAGGCAATGAATAGCCGGCTCTATGTTTAATATGCACAATGAGTCCACATCCAGCTCTGCCCTATCCCACACACAATGTCCGTTGACTAAAGGAAGCCCCATCTCTCAGCTTCTTTGCATCGTCTACCCAAATCCCAAACCCCACCCACTTTCTGTAACTCTTTCAGTCTTTTCAACTAACCATCTGCTGAAGGGTGAATTGCATTACACTTTACAGGGCCACAAGCAGTGGCTTAAAGAGCAGGCGACTGTATTACAGATATCAGAGTGAGAAATGACCATCTAGAAGAGAGAGGTGAACATCTAGAAGTGTGGTTGGTCATTTCTCTCAGTTAATTATCAGAATGAACATAGAGGTACATTCTGATAATTCTGAACATATCTGAGTAGATCTTTATTACATGCTGGTGTAGGTGTCTTTAGTTTACAGAAATGTATTTGCAATCATCCCATTCTTTAGTACCTCTCTGCTGGTCAACATTTTCCTGCAGTTACCTTCAATGTGCATACTCAAGTGGTCCATTGGCCAGCTGAGTAGGTTTAGAAGATGCACAAAGCGGCCACACAGTGAAGATCACCATAGCTCTGCAGGGAGGGGGGCCCGGAGGAAAGTGTGAATAACTATAACTATTGGTTATTAAAAAGGGCATGTAAGTTCTTTGTTGTAAAACAGTGATCAGTTAGAGGGAGACGGAAGGAAGGGAAGCCAAGATATCATCGCTTTAAATATATTCCTCAATAGCCAAAGGGGATATAAATCTACGTTGTGTGCACCAAAGAGCTTTCCAAACCCAGAAATTACTTTCTAAAAAGTAGCAGTGACATCTTCACTATGCTGGACATAGACCACAGAAAGCAGAGTTGTTGTGTGGCCAAGTAAGCCCTTCCAATACAGGCTGACAACAGAAAATTACAGGAGGGGGTTAAGACCAATCATCCTGCACATGGAAAGAGAGGAGCAGGGACCAGTCTTTATTAGAGAAAACTCCTGCACAGAGGCAAGGTGCATCGGTTATTTCATTCTGGATTACTGCTTTCAGGTCTGGAAAGAAGCACCTTGGACACAGAGCAGTTACTTCGTCTCGGCAAAGATTTCTGCAGAGTCTGTACACTAAGCTGTGCATGCGTGGCTCAGTGTACAGCAATCTAAAAAAGTGCTGACAGGCAGACAGGTGGATCCATGACAGAAGAGACTCACACAATCTCTTCGGTCATATAAAGCCTGTCTGTCAGCACTGTTTAGAGAAAAACTTAACTTCTGAGGGATTCTAAGAGGTATACCTATTCCTTTGTCTGAAAATATCTGCAGATGACCTTATCATTCTGGATACTGTGAAAGAACCCATGACAAGAGGATCCCAGTATAGCTCTCAGGCAACAGATGAAGAGAAAAATGTAGGTATTATTTGTTAACTTTCTTACTTGTCTGGGTATATTATTTTTAAATGTGCATACGTGAACATTAAAGGAGAACTATGGGGTTAGCTCTTTTCCCCATAGTTCTCCTAAGGGTAACGGGAGGACACAAACTAGCGTCCTCCCTTCACCCTAAGCTCAGTATACCGCGAGCTGCAGCTCGCGGTATACTGAAACGCTACAGCTGAAACGGATCCCGACAATTATGTCTGGATCCGCCCCTCTGCGTGAGTGACAGCTGGCTCTGCCTATCTAGAGGCCAGCCAGCTGTACCCGCCCCCTCCCCGGTCCGTTCCGCCAGTCAGCGCTGGAGGATCGGACAGGGGAGGGGGAATCGAGTCCCTCCCCTGTCACGGCACTCTGCTGTGACTGGATCGAGGAGTGAGTGAGCGCCGGTATGTGTTCGCTCACTTCCGGATCTACTGAGCCGCCCTGTGACAGTTTTATTGTCACAGGTCGGCTAGAACTATATGGATGAGTGAAAATCACTCACCTCATAGTTCTCCTTTAAGTGCTATCAACTTCAAAATCACAGGCTGAAAAGACAAGCAAAGCAGAGGACCCAAAGTCTGGTGTATCCACTCTGCCACCTGCTGTTAGTAACTTTACAAGACACTGCAAGATGTGAGAGCTCAGCAGTAACAGAGAATTATAGACAAGAACCACCAACAAATTATACTGAAAAAGGTCTGCCAAGTTTATCGATTTATTATTTACCTGTTACATATCCTTCTAAGGCTCTTGGAACAAAGGATTTGGCAAGACTGAGGTTTTCTTTTGTGCATTTGCCAGACTCAAGTCCAAATGACATCCCCATCCTCTTCAGAACCTCAATGTCATCATGGATTTCAAAGGCATTGTCAAAGTTAAAGAGGTATTCAAACCTGAAAAAACAAAAAAAGAATACAGGCACTTCCAGAGATGTACAGAAGACAAAACGCTCATAAAGCTAGAACAGAATAAGAAAAGGAAGGTTTGGAGAAGGCACAACACATAAAGGTGGTGGGTACAAGAGATGAGGACATATAGTAGGAATGGACCATGGCACTCCAGCTGTCAAGAGTGTTGGACTCCTAGTATCTTCAACAGCTGGAGGACCCAGGTTGCCCATAAGACAGAACACATTATTCATATTGGGAATTTGAAAATCTTCTTTTAAGTACTTGACTATTCATGAAACTCACTTGTCACTAGATATACTGCAGTCAATCACAGTCTTTTTGCTGGTGTTCACAATAATAAAGGGCAGTTTGATGGTGGAGTTCACTGCTGGTGGCGTTTGGCTCTGTTGTTCACTCTGTCTGTTTCTCTGAATCAGGTGCTTGAATGCAATTTGCTAGGGTGGAAAAGAAAAGTAATCAGGTAATCTCATAAAGAATAAGATGGGTCTTGGAATTACGTCTGGATAATACCAACAAGGGACTGTTAAATTGCACTAATAAATCAATATCACAAATTTACATGTTCATGTACATTCAGTAAGGCAGTGCAAGGAGCAATGATGATCAGCAAAATGCAGTGATCACCAGCTGCCAATCATGTTAATACTTACTGTAGTCAAATTAATTATTGAGTAATATTCGGTGACACAGGATGTTCACAAATTAGATAACTGATTGAGGATGGTTATTGCAAGCTGCACATCATCACTGCATTGTCTTTATGAATAAGCCCAATAATTGAAAACTGCCTTGAATGTTTTACTTGGGTTTCCAAATTACAGCTGCTAAATATGTGAACAATACTGGTAATGTTAAAGAAAACCCCTAATGAGAGAGAACATGGAGGCTGGACTCTCATTCTTAAAATGCTAGTTGTTTGGTTGTCATAACAACCCTTATGCTTGTATACTTTGAATCTTTGACCCAGAACAAGAATGTGTCGATAAGAAGGTATGATATTTCTTAGACCTTCCTGATCTGTATACTTGTTTATAATATTGAAGCCAATGGATGAGGATACTAGCAAGGCAACTGGTATTTTAAGAAGGAGGTCTAGAATGACAGCCCCAGATTCAATTTTTAATTTGACCATTTCTAAAACCTGCTTACACTATTATGACTCTGCATTATTTGTCATTAATAATCCCATCCGTTATTTGTCTATGAACTCCCCAGCCCATCCTCACAAGCTAAGGTCCTTGAGCCCCATCATACCCAAACCCAAGGTCGTCTGAGCTCCAGTTTTGTAAGAGAATAGTCATCCAGTCAGGAAGTCAACCTCTACAAAATGGCATCGCAAACCAATACATACAGATGAACCCAATGCAGTGGCAGCCATTACCATTGCAAGCACAAGTAAGGCCTCAATATAAAATAATGATCAGGATAGAGGGGGCCCTAGAAAAGTACAGGCTATAGTAACTTGTCCGATGAACAAGTTACGAGCAAGGAAAAGAAATGCTGAACTTTACAAATTACCAGATTATGAGCAACATGCAGTTTTGGAACGTGTGCATGCGGGGATATGGAAAATATAAATGTTCTTATCAACCCAATTACATGGTCAAGACCTTACTGGATAAATTGGGCTGAATTCACCAACAATATTGTTATTGCCTGTAGATGGCTAAACACAGTCACATGAGCAGACAGGTCATATGTTCTCACAAGATCAGAACACACACTTAATAGAATATATCAGTTTACTGATCTGCTGTGTATATTCTGATTATCTGATGGTCCCACCCCAAGCACAGAGATGAAGGAAGAAAATGTTCGTTTTTTTTAACCCTGGTGAAAATTACCTCTATAAAAGAAAAAAATGGTACTATATATTTTCCAGGGCACACAAAATTCACTGTTACAGCATACTGGACATTGAATAGTGGGCTTTGATATTGCACAGTGCTTATGAATACTAAACAGCTTCTCATTGTAATCACATGTGCCTCTGATCTTGAAAGGAAAAAAGGAGATTCATTATGCATATGAACTATATGAAAGAGCCTTTGATGGCCATAATAACAGTTGTAATATGAAACAGAGGAAAAAAGAAAGCTGTAAAAAGGAATACGCTACTTGATTCTATATTGGGGACCACACTAAAGCTGGCCATACACTGTACTATTAAAAATATCACAGATTCCTCCATCAACACTATGCAACGTGGATGGACAAATCCCCTGTTGTTTCCATTGTATTCTGACAGTGGCCACCAGAACGGACTACCTGAACGGTGCTAATTGTCTGCAAGCTCCATTTGGCTGAAGAGTTTCTAACCAGCTCCTTCGATTTTCTGATCTAAAGATGCTGAGTGGAATGTCTCGTTCACACCTAGACGTATTACATATGCGCGACCGTCGCGCTTTTTTTTACCGCGATTCGTGGTAAAAAAGTTGCGCGACCGTCGCGCGTTTCCGAAGGCTACTTGGCTGTATCCCAATGGAAACACGCAACAAAACGGCCCAAAGTAGTACCTGTACCTTTTCAGGCGTGGGCCGTTTTGTAGCGCGTTAGAGACGGGCGGAAATACGCCAAGGTGGGAACGAGACCATTGACTACAATGGGATTTATATTTTTGAGCGTTTTGTAGAGCGTTCGTCGAATGTAGAACGCGCTAGAAAACGTTCAGGTGTGAACGAGGGCGAAGGGTGCCGACAGGCGCACCCACTGTGCGAATTTCAGCTGGTTCATCAAGAACTGGCTGAAATTCTTATAGTGTATGGCCAGCTTTAGGATGCAACAAAAAAAACAAAAAAACATTTCAAACACAAATGACTAATTATTATTTTATTATTTTCTGAGACACTAACCTAGAACAAGCATGGACCAAGTGAAGTAAGAACTCCTAGTTTTCAAACTCTTCTGATCACAGACACAAATTGATTTTAAAGGCAAAGAAAACCAAGGAGACAGCATTTTTAGAAGCAAAGGTCAGCGATGGAAGCTTATAAACGTTTCTCAAACAGGTTTGCTTTATGTCCATTAGTTGATGTTTAACACCAAAGAGCTTGTAAACAATAGACACAACTAGTGACGTGCTGAAATACTGTGCAATGAAGCAAAATCAGAACCAAACTCCATAAAGATAGGACCAAAAAATATTTCTGTTCTCGAGAAGGATTTACCACCAGCAAGAGATGAAGAGTTGACATCTACATACTACATGCTATATGTAGTAGTCATAACACACTTAATACCACTTTTGCTTGACTTAGTAATGAGGTGAGAACAAGGCACTTGAGAGGGAGGTCTGTATCTGTTGGGACTCAACAAGCACTTCCATTGTCATACTCTTCATACTGCAAAAAGTGAACGGGTGGCCCTGTGACCGCCGCCTCACATGATACAAGCCTTGAACAACAATCACACACAGAATGCTCTCTGTTTGAATACAGTAGTTACGGAAGGGAATTTTGTGTGCGCTTAACGCAAATAACAAAACACAACACAATAATGGCAGTCAATGGACAAAAGCATACTACAGAGGAAGCAATGATAAATGGTAAGGTCAAACAAGTGCAGAGATACGAATCCTTTGGCGACATTCTAGTCGGAAGCGCAGAAAGTGTATGCATTCTTAAAATGTGCACTGTAAGGTCCATTGAGAAGGACACATCACTAAATTCAGCTGCATGCTCTTCTAAAAGGCGACTATTATTAAAGTAAACCTGACCTCTGTGGTCTAAAACATTTCTATGGCAATAACAGTGCTGAATTGCAGGGCCCTTGTGGTACCTGAAAGTGCAGTAACCCATAGTAGCTACTCAGAATTCATCTTGCACTGATCCAACTTCCGAAACAGTGAATTTAGATTGGTTGCTGTGATATACTGCTCTGAAGAATTAAAACTCTTTATGAAATATGGCCAAATTAGATACAGGCACAGGGAATGACATAAAGTAAAACAGGTACAGGGAAGTAAACATAATGATAAAGGCAGAGGGCAGGACATACAGTGACCCAGGCAGGCATGAGGCAGGAAACACAGAGACCCAGCAGCAGAGAGTAGAACACACTGATTCAAGCAGACAGAACCCATAAACACACTAATCCAGGCAGGTAACAGCACACACCAGCATCCAGGCACACTAATCCAGGCGGGAACAGCGATCCAAGCAGGCAGAATGCGGGACACACAGTGATCCAGGTGGGCAGAATGCATGACACGCAGTGATCCAGGCGGGCAGAATGCAAGACACGCAGTGATCCAGGCGGGCAGAATGCAAGACACGCAGTGATCCAGGCGGGCAGAATGCAAGACACGCAGTGATCCAGGCGGGCAGAATGCAAGACACGCAGTGATCCAGGCGGGCAGAATGCAAGACACGCAGTGATCCAGGCGGGCAGAATGCAAGACACGCAGTGATCCAGGCGGGCAGAATGCAAGACACGCAGTGATCCAGGCGGGCAGAATGCAAGACACGCAGTGATCCAGGCGGGCAGAATGCAAGACACGCAGTGATCCAGGCGGGCAGAATGCAAGACACGCAGTGATCCAGGCGGGCAGAATGCAAGACACGCAGTGATCCAGGCGGGCAGAATGCAAGACACGCAGTGATCCAGGCGGGCAGAATGCAAGACACGCAGTGATCCAGGCGGGCAGAATGCAAGACACGCAGTGATCCAGGCGGGCAGAATGCAAGACACGCAGTGATCCAGGCGGGCAGAATGCAAGACACGCAGTGATCCAGGCGGGCAGAATGCAAGACACGCAGTGATCCAGGCGGGCAGAATGCAAGACACGCAGTGATCCAGGCGGGCAGAATGCAAGACACGCAGTGATCCAGGCGGGCAGAATGCAAGACACGCAGTGATCCAGGCGGGCAGAATGCAAGACACGCAGTGATCCAGGCGGGCAGAATGCAAGACACGCAGTGATCCAGGCGGGCAGAATGCAAGACACGCAGTGATCCAGGCGGGCAGAATGCAAGACACGCAGTGATCCAGGCGGGCAGAATGCAAGACACGCAGTGATCCAGGCGGGCAGAATGCAAGACACGCAGTGATCCAGGCGGGCAGAATGCAAGACACGCAGTGATCCAGGCGGGCAGAATGCAAGACACGCAGTGATCCAGGCGGGCAGAATGCAAGACACGCAGTGATCCAGGCGGGCAGAATGCAAGACACGCAGTGATCCAGGCGGGCAGAATGCAAGACACGCAGTGATCCAGGCGGGCAGAATGCAAGACACGCAGTGATCCAGGCGGGCAGAATGCAAGACACGCAGTGATCCAGGCGGGCAGAATGCAAGACACGCAGTGATCCAGGCGGGCAGAATGCAAGACACGCAGTGATCCAGGCGGGCAGAATGCAAGACACGCAGTGATCCAGGCGGGCAGAATGCAAGACACGCAGTGATCCAGGCGGGCAGAATGCAAGACACGCAGTGATCCAGGCGGGCAGAATGCAAGACACGCAGTGATCCAGGCGGGCAGAATGCAAGACACGCAGTGATCCAGGCGGGCAGAATGCAAGACACGCAGTGATCCAGGCGGGCAGAATGCAAGACACGCAGTGATCCAGGCGGGCAGAATGCAAGACACGCAGTGATCCAGGCGGGCAGAATGCAAGACACGCAGTGATCCAGGCGGGCAGAATGCAAGACACGCAGTGATCCAGGCGGGCAGAATGCAAGACACGCAGTGATCCAGGCGGGCAGAATGCAAGACACGCAGTGATCCAGGCGGGCAGAATGCAAGACACGCAGTGATCCAGGCGGGCAGAATGCAAGACACGCAGTGATCCAGGCGGGCAGAATGCAAGACACGCAGTGATCCAGGCGGGCAGAATGCAAGACACGCAGTGATCCAGGCGGGCAGAATGCAAGACACGCAGTGATCCAGGCGGGCAGAATGCAAGACACGCAGTGATCCAGGCGGGCAGAATGCAAGACACGCAGTGATCCAGGCGGGCAGAATGCAAGACACGCAGTGATCCAGGCGGGCAGAATGCAAGACACGCAGTGATCCAGGCGGGCAGAATGCAAGACACGCAGTGATCCAGGCGGGCAGAATGCAAGACACGCAGTGATCCAGGCGGGCAGAATGCAAGACACGCAGTGATCCAGGCGGGCAGAATGCATGACACGCAGTGATCCAGGCAGGCAGAACGCAGGAAATACAGTAATCCAGGCAGGCAGAATGCATGAACCACAAAGAAGCAGGCAGGTGGACGACAGAAAATACAGTGATCAACGAAGGTGCAGGGTAGGACACACAGTGATGCAGGTAGGCAGAATGCAGGACACACAGGGATCCAGGCAGGTGGAGGGAAGGACACATAGTTATTGAGGCAGGAGTAGGGCAGGACACATATTGATTGAGGCAGGAGGGCAAAACACAGAATGATCTAGGCAGCCAAATGGTAGAACACATAGTGATTTAAGCAAGCAAAGGGCAGCGCAAATAACATTTTACACAGGCAAACGGAAGACCAAATAGTGATCCAGGCAGGTAGAGGAAATGAAAAATCGTGTAACAGCAGACAGAGGGAGTACACACACACACACCAAGATACAGGCAGACATAGGGCAAATAGTGATAAAGGAGGGGAGCAGGATAACAGGATAGAGACAGTACATCAGTAACACTTCAAAATGCAGCACAATACAGGATAGGGGTGTAACAGGAAGTATATGGTACAGGCACAAAGTGTATGGGACAAAGATCCATGTTGGTACTGGCAGGTTGGGTGTTTGGAAGATTTTGCACTCATGAGTACAGATGCAACAGAAAGTGGGCCCCTCCTCCTTGCCTGTCCTGGATAGTCAATGTGGGGTCCTGTAGAGTCCACGCAGATGTTGTCTGAGCTGAGGCCCAGAGCCTCCTGCTGTTCCCAGGTGGCCATGCTGAATGAGCAGCCTCCAAGCTGGCTTGTCCTCAAGCGGAGCCCATCCTGAATTAACCATCTTTCACATTATGAGGGAGCAAGATACAGACCCACCAATGAATGTGCAAGAAAGGCCACCAATGTGAAAGGGTAGTAACCTCCTCTGCAGGGTCACTTTTGTTATCCCCTGATAACCAAGTGCAGCGAACTTCCCCTGCCCTCTCCACAGACAAAACACATTTTGTCCGCTCCATTTTTCCATTTTCAGAAGTAATTTATATTAGATCTGTATGGACCAACATAAAAAAAAACACTCAGATTCAGACTTTCATTATTTATCTTCCAGTGCAGCCCTGACAATCGGCACCTATACCTCAAATAAGGCCCAACGCATTTAAGCGATTCAAAAAACTAATAATACCACCAGGTGATGATTTACGACATCCCAATAAATATTAAGTACCTGCAGCAGAAGCTCCTGGAGCTGAGCACTCTTTTGTTTGATGCGTTCTATTCGCCTTTGTTTCTCCATCTGAAATTCCAGAGGATAAAATGATCAGTGTGAATTATAACGACCAAATCCATTATCAAACATCAGGACAATGCAAACCCTTCAAACAAATCTGTTAGATGATCACTAGTTTATGTAAACTTGAACTGAAAGATAGGAAGATCAACTCTACTCAGCAGATGTGGCGAGAATAGAGTAATGGGCAAAGGACATTTACTATGTGTTCCTCTTTGGTGATTTAATGCAAAGCCGGGACACTAAATAGTAAGTTAATTGGCACTTGCAATTTTCATGTCCCACCTCTCCTATGACAGGCTCTACCTATTTAAAATAAATGTAGATTTCAACAAAAAAGTGTTGAACCCCCCCCCCCCCCCCCCATTTGGGCACGGACCGGTATACACGCAGCAA